>NC_061488.1:23290739-23368239 GCF_022539355.2 Hippoglossus stenolepis | reverse complement strand
AACCAACAGCAGTTCAGCAGTTAAACCTTCTGAGTTTCTCCTGCCAGCCCCCTTGCACAAACTCCAGATGATGTCCGAGTGAGCTCATGGCAGAACACAGCAGGAGATTATCCAGCGAATTTGTCACAAGCTAGTTGGCTGTTGACGTTTCTAACATGCGAAGGATGCAAACCTGGAAAAAACAAAACAAGGAGAATACAAAGATGAATTCATACATTGCACCATGCCTCATGCTCTCCGGTCGCCTGAACACTCCAGAGATTTTCCTGTTGTTGTGAACATGTCTGAGCGCAGAATCTAGATTCTTCATATGTGAAAGGTCAACTATTGTCTGGACATTCTCTGGAGTTCATGTCAAAATCTTGCAATCTACGTAAAACGTTTCACCTCGCATCAAAGAGTTCTGAAGTACAGTGTCAAGAAACACAAGCAAACAAGTCCAGTTACCTATGTGCACTTGAACAACTCCTGAAGACACCATGAGAATCTTCACCGGTATACGTAAAGTAATGACATTCCTCACACAGCAACAAACTTGCTTGGATCATCTGCTAATAGAAGCGATTTTAAAAGGGCCTCCTCTGAGTCGGAAGTAATATGATAAAGAACCAGAAAGTAATTCTAGAAAACATAATTCCCTCCGACATGTGGTGCTCATTTCACTGTTCACCGGAAAGCAGCATGTGGGTATCTCTTCTCGAGCTCAGCATGTTTGCACAGTAAGTCGTGATATCATATTCTGCGCGCCTCCTTTACCGTAACATCTGGCTGAATTCAGATCATCCTAGCGTAAAGCAGAAACGCTACAGGCAGCCGATCTGCCGTTTTCGCCCGCATTGTGTTCTGCGTGTGATAGGGTGCCTTCCAGCTGAGAGGCCAAAGATATAAGCTCGGCTCATGCACATGCATATGCGCGCACGCTCTCACGCACGGACAGCAGCTTGAATGGAGACACAGAGAGAGGCAGAGAAGTACATCTGTGCAAGGTAGATAAGACCACTGCTGATCAAGAGCCACTCGTATGCACACTTTCCCCCTGTCTCTCTCTCTTTTCACTTTCAAACACACATTACCCGCCCTGTCACGCTTCGCACACATGCACACCGCTCCTACTGAGATTTCTAGCTTCATCAATCTCAGTTACTCAAAGGTCTCCTGCTGATGTTCCCTTCCAGGCATTCTTTGATGTTCGAACAAGAATGCACATTTGGTTTTTGGGAGCGTTGTCAACCACGCTCAGTGGAACTGTGGATAAAACCACATCAGAATTTACAGTATGTGAATTATGTCGAAATTACATAAGAAATCAACTGTTTCTTTTACCCTTGCGTGTTGACACTAGATTTTTCCCTTTGACCTCACATTTATGTTTGATCTTTTTCCCTTAATTCATTTTAGCCAAGCGCCCTTCACTGAAGAGAATCCCTGTTGATGTGACACTTCCTCCCTGAGCTTTTTAAAGCTCCCCTGTGGCACTCAACCCTCAGAGAGAGACAGAGAGAGAGAGCGCTGCACATTTAGCCGTCCATTTGTGTTGCATGCCAATGTATTTACCACACACTGGCATGGGTACCCTCCTCAACACGCATCGCAGGAACCCAGTAATTGGCCTGGAGAGTCACTTGAGTGTGCATGCAAGCAGCTCCTTAACATGAGAAGTTTGGCATACATTTGCTCACGCATCAGAGTTCCCTTATTCTGCTGCGTGTGCAGAAAAACACAAACTGAAACATATGCAGTTGCCGACAAAGACATGCACACACAGTTGGGCATCTGAGTAAATATGCATATATTAATTAAGAGAACAATTATGTGCAAACAACCCAAACATGTGTGCCTCATGTTCCTCCACCCCGCCCACAACTTTCTTTTTGATTTTATAGAAGCAGTAGTTTCACAAACAAGCTCAGAGAACACACGATTTTTCTGCCCTTTTGAGTTCTTTGATTTGCTTCAGCGATGCCTTGTGATCTTGTACACGCACGCACGCACACATGTAGATCAAAATCTCTAGAGAAACATGTAAATCATCAGCCTGGTTAAATGGGAATGCAATCAAGAGGCTGACTTTTAAAAGAGCACTTTAATCCTGAGAGTGAAGATGAAGCAGAAAAAGCTAAAAGCTGGTTTGTGTGAAAAAAACTGAGCAAAAAGGCAAAAATAATGTTTTACTATAACTTAAATATTAGCTGATAGATAGATAGATAGATAGATAGATAGATAGATAGATAGATAGATGGATAGATAGATAGATAGATAGATAGATAGATAGATCATAAGAAAGAAAAAATATACACTATAAATATATATATATATATTGATTTATAAGGTTACAAAACAGTGTTTATCTGCAGAGTCAATCTGCCTTAATGTGAATATGCAGACATTTGTTTTTTTCCAATGGTGTGGATTTTTCCATGGCTTTTTTTCAGCATGCACTATTCACACTGGCCGATATTTATTACAAGCGCCCCTCATTGGGATGTGAGACAGCTTATTTTAATAAACCTGAACATTTGCATAGGCAAATATCCTTAGAACATAAAACATCTTGAAAGCGTCAATGCTCTTCCTCTCAGCCGAGGGCCCAGCGGTCGCCCCTCAGCAATCACACTGAATCACACGCTACACAGCTATCACACACCAGGGAATTCGGTGTGTGCATGTGTGTGTGTGTGTGTGTGTGTGTGTGTGTGTGTGTGTGTGTGTGTGTGTGTGTGTGTGTGTGTGTGTGTTCATGTACACTGTTTAATTTGAGTGTGCATCTGTGCTGATGTGTGTGCTCCACCCTTTGCTCTGCACCGGCCCCCCATTCCCGTGACACCAGTGCCTGTGGTCCCTGGTGGGTGCTTCCTCAGTGAATGAGAGGAGGAACAGGTGAAGGTGCATGAACTGATGATGGACATGAATATTGTGACGCACTCCAAAAAGATAGATTTCTTAGGAAACAAGATAAATTCAATATAAATAATAATCCAGCTCATACTCAGCACAATCCATACTTGTTTTCAGCATGGACTGGATTGGATTATCTAGAACTGACATAACTCCAATGTCATTAAAAACATATTTAAAAATGTTTGCCCTTGCATGGGACAAAACATCATACTTTCTGCAGTGGCAGACTGCCCAAAATGTCCTGAAATGGGCTTTTGGTTTGAAAAAGACAGATACAGGAAATGGTGAAACATAGTGACTTGGCTGAGGCGAGAGGGAGAACATAGTGAGTTAACTATTTATATTAACACTAACTGCTGGCATACTACACACACCACCCAACAGAGCCTTTCTGGCCATCAGGTGACACCTGATGGCACCTAGTGGCATCCATAACGCTTTAGCATCAGCCATGTAGGTGTATTTGCACATGACAGCTTGTTGTATGCATGTTCCTTTACAAGCAGAACTCCATGTGATAAGCATCGTTGATCAGCTCTGGTGTAGATCACGAGGACAGACTCTCCATACCTGTTTGTAATTCTTCCTCTATGAGAAATCACAAACATAAAAAAGTGAAGGATCTTCTATCAGTCTGAAACTCCATCACCTGTCACCCAGTGTGGAAGCCTAGAGTGAAACTCCACAAACACACCATCACCGAGGCATTGATCCTGAAAAAAAAACGTTTGCAGAATTCATTTAACAGCCATAAACCAGCAGTGACAGCTTGAGCCGAGTCGTTAAGAAACGCCTCGTGTCGATTCCCTATTAGCTCACACTGAATCATAACACTATGTTTCCTGGAAGTTACCTGACTGGATATGAAGACTGGTTTCTGAAAGGTGAAAATGAAAAGAGAGGATGAAGGATAGAGAGGGAGTTCAAAAAGAAGAGGTGGAAGAGGAAACATTTGATGATGAGCTGGGCGAATTGGAACTGGAGAGCCAAGGCAGAGTGGGGGAGGGTGGAAAAAGAAGGAGATGAAGATGGAGGGATGGGAAGTGGAGGGGGAAGGGGATGGAGAGAGAGGAGGAACCAGGGAGGAGGGGGGAGGGGATGGAACGGTACAGCAGCTGCTGCTTATGGTTATAATTGCCTCAATTAGCTGATAGGGCTGCCACGGCAACAGTGTTTGAGTCGTTGCCGTGGCGACCTGAAAGCAGCGTCTTCCCCAAGGGGCGAAGTGAAAGAGTGGGGGAGCGGATGATGGCGATGATGGCTCGGAGGTGAAGGGTTGAAGTAAGAGAGGGACGATGGTTGAAAGAGTGCACTGCATCAAAGAGCAAAGATGGAGAGACGACGCAGGAAAGATGGCTGCTCGGAGTGATAGATGAGGAGGAGTCTGATGATGATGATGGCTTTGTAGTGGTGGGATAGAGGGAAAAGAGAAAAGGAAGGTGATGGAGAAGTGAGAAAGGATCACTGTGCTGTAAAAATGGTTAAAGGAGTGAATGAGGGATGGGGTGATTATTACTTGATTGATAATGATGAAAGCCATTATAAAGAGCCAGCACAGGGAAAGATAGAAGAGCTAGAAAAGAGTATAATAGATAGAAAAGAGGGTGGGTAGAGGAATGGAGAGAGGAGAGGTGGCAGGAAGAGGGGAGGAAAGAGATGGTAAAGGGGGAATCAATCGAGGGAAATAGGCGAGCAAAATGGAAAAAAGAAGAATGAGGAGATACGGCAAAATGAAAAAGGCCAAAATTGGATGGAAATAATGGAAAGATTGATTTGAAATGGAAACGATGAGAAGAAGCAGAAGTTAAGAGGGAGGAGGAGAAGAAGAGGTGAATAGTTGGAGAATCCACTCGATACAAGTGAACTGCTCGAGGGCTCGATTACAGGAAGATGGGCTGATTGAGGATGAAAGAGTGAATACATACATGGATCAGCCACAACACCGACACCAGCGACTGCTTTTAATGTGGCAGTGATCAGTGTGCAGGGGAAGCCGTATGTTCTGTGGATGGAGAGATGACACTGACGGAAGTTTGTTGTCTCGCTTCCCTCATTTTTCTCTGTGTGAGCAATCCTGTCTCCGAGAAACAACAAGAACACAGCTTCTGAATCAGATTTCCCAGAAGAACGTCATTGCTTTCAACATGTGCTTTTCATTTTCCAAATATCATCACCATCGATTTCTTATATTTGTTTGCTTGCATCTGTGTTTTTAAAGTTTGTTGAATTTGATCATTCCTCTTTTTCTATCGAGGGATGTGAGTACGACCTGGATAAATGGCGTCATATAGCGAACACAGACACTACTGTCTCAGAGTGAATGCTAAGTGCTGACACACCACAGACTGCAGCTCACCCAAGACGAAAAAACGAAATGACAAAAGGGAGTGGTGTCTTTGTTTTCAAATATAAACAGTTGTTTCCCATTTTCCCTAACTCCACCTCCAAACATTGAAAATGAACAATATTTACATATTCAGAGCTTCTCAGCCTTTTCATCAGGCAGGAGTAAATTTGCTTCAAAGTCAATTTCACTTTTTCTGTCTGTCTGTAGCGAAGCAACATCACTGCTTATTATTCAAAGCTTTCTCTGTCTGCAGAAACAAACCTCAGTGATCTCAAAATCGGGGCTATTTAACTGACTACAGCATTTTCATGCACCGGCTGCTGAAAACCAGACTCTTAAGTTCCCCAGCACTTGACCCCAGATGCTGCTTTGGATATAAAGGACAGGGGGGTTGAACCTGGGTGCAGGGTGTGTGTGTCGTGGTCTTGAGGGGTCAGCTATTTGGCTCGATCCTCTCCTGCTGTGATCGGCTAACTGGGAGCGGCGGCCCCTGCGACCAGCAGCCCGAAGAGCAATCTGTCACTCTCCCTGATCTGGTGGAAGATGGATGATGCCGATGCTGCTAGACGGCAGCTGTAATGCGAGTGTGATCGCAAATGTGGGTGTGTGAGAACCGCTGAGTGTGGGACTCGAGTCCGATCTCTCTCGTGTTTCAGCCTCTCCCTCCGTTGTCTCCCCGTGCACGCACCCTGTCTACGATTTATGCATGTCGAGTGTGTGTCTCTTCACGTGTGTGTGCCTGTCCACAGCAGATGGGCCGCCACCAGCATCACATAAGCACCCACTCCTCAATCATGTCAGCGAGAGAAGACTTGTGATGGTGAGTTGGCAAAGACACACGCACGCTCTTTCCATATATATTCATGAAAGGCCATCTTTCCACAGCCAACAGAGTCTTTCTCTGTCATCCCGCCACGCCTGAAGATTTATATGTATGGGGACAGGGGAGTTTGGAGAGCAAACCGCTGACCGTGGATGCATGCATCATTGTACACGCACGCACACACACACACACACACACACACACACACACACAGGAATCATCAGTGCAGTTTGCCACACCCCAGTCAAATGAGCTTTATATATGGTCTCCCCCAGTCTGACAGCTCCACAAATTCAATTCAACCTTACCATCCTCCTCTGAGTGATCATGCACAACTGAAAACGAATGAAGCTGGTGTCTGACGCCTGGCGATGGCACTGACAGGTGTTACGATGTAGATCAGGTGGCACATTTTGATGTAATGCCAAGTCCTCACAATCTCCCTGATGCAGATACATCCCCTATGTTTTACCAGCCCCCAACCCCCACCCTCATAAAATGTCATTCGTGGCTAGAAGATCTCAATTACAGTGACGCCGCTCAAGCACATGAATCACATGCGCGCGCAGAAAATACACTAAACCTGACTGTGAAACTGTACATGCTGATAGGAGAAGCACAAACACTCGGAGCAGTTACGCTTCACTTTCCATACCACTTAGTCGTGATTTCATGGGCCAGATCTTAAAGCCACAATTTCTCCATGACTTTAAACATAAAATTGGAGGCAACCACACTCAATAACTTTAATGTCATTAGAATATCACTCAACATCAAAACGTAGTGAATGGAAACCAAGAGAGTTCCTCTTTATAAGGAGCTGTCTGTCTGCTTCTGTCACAACCGTCCACTTTGCACCACTCAGAAATCTGCAGTCTCATATGAGAGCATTGCATGAAAAAATGTTTTTTTCTAAACACAGAACATAATATAAAAAGATAAGAATCAAAATGTTTGAGTCACCGAGGTCTGGACATTTAGTGCCAGCAGAGACACAGTGAGTTAATTTTCTGTTATTTTGTTTCAGGAGGAAAACTGACAGTACACTCTGTTCCTCACTGATGTTACTGTTCATCTCACAGCAAACCTCTGAAGCTCTAAGACCGACTAATGTGGCAAAGAGAAAAGGAGCCTTCAGGTGATAAGGAAACCATATTTGGAAGTGTGTTCAACAATTTCAATAAAATAAAAACTTTCAAAATCCGACAAAATCGCCTATTTCATGCAGCAACTGGCCAGATGTGCGGCAATAATAAAGAATAAAGGGTTTGAACAAAGAAGCTCTCATTCCTCTGGATTCCCTTGAGCACAGTCCAATGACGTCTCGAGGAGAGAAAGGAAAGTGTGTGTCTTCAACTCCATTTAAGCGACTATCATATCGCACACTTCTCTGTGTCTGTGTGACGGACGTCTTTTCATCCTGCAATTAATGCAGCCGGCCAGTAACCAGCAATTATCATCATCCTCAAATAATCTGTCAATTTGTTTTTCGAAAATTTCTGAAAATGGTGAAAAGTCCATGGTCACGACTTCAAATATCTTGTTCACAATCCACATCCCACAGCAAGATTTAACTGAAAGAATGTGAAAATATTGAAGCTGGAACCCGAGAATAGGTTTGAGACGATGAATCAATCGGAGCAGTTGCCATTTAATTTTATGTTGATTCACAAATCAATGGATTGATCCACTGTTGCAGCGCTACAGTGTAGCTGTTCATAACTGCTATAAACACTTCTAATGTACTCACACATGCATTCCTACACAACTTATTGATTTCAAACACATTAAAATCAGTGGGTTGTGACAAACACATTAGAGGGTTTCCGTCTTTGTTCAGCTCAGTGTGCTGAGATGGGGAGAAGGTCTATCAAGGGCTCATATCCGTAAAGAAGAAATACTGTATTCAACACACGTCACTAGCTGAAAAGACTTCATCTTGAACTAAAGATCTATTCAGTTAAAACGGTTTATATGTGTGTTACAGTACAAGTCACATTCATACAGGTCCATGTGCCGCACTTTCCCTGTCACACATTCATACACTGTTGACATAGCTGTCAGGGGCTCAATTTGCTCAAGGAGACTTTGGAACACAGACAGGATCAAACCACCGACCTTCTGGTGAGTGGATGACCCACTATACATCCTGAGCCACAACAGACAACTCGGAACGCTGTGGTTAAACCTGGTACGACAGCCGTACCTCTACAGATTGTTAGCTGCCACTTAGATTCCAGGTCAGGACATGAATATGGGTGTTGAAAGTGAAAAAGCAGTGCTTGGCTCTTCCACATTAAAACAAGCTGAAGTGCCTTTTTTGAGCAAGGTCTATAATTACAAACTGCACTGAGCAGCAATGAAGCCGCTCAGTGGGCAGCAGATCAGACTGTGCCTGTGCTGGGCACCTACCAGGTGTAAATGTGTGAGGGGATCGCTGTGTTTTGCACCCAAGTGCTTCTTGAAGAGCATCTGAGCACAACCCCCCCCCCCCACACACACACACACACACACATGTTTCCAGTGTGAAACCGTCGCACAGTCTGACAAGGACTTGAACTTTTGTTGCTATTCTACACACAAACGACTTCTGGCACTTTTCATATGCACTACATGATGGATGCCTCAAGAAGAATAGTTCTGAGAATGGGCGCCCCCCCCAGCTGTGGCTCAGGAGGGAGAGGGGGTTGTCCACTAACCAGAAGGTCAGTGATTTGAGCCGAGGCTCCACCATTCTGCGTGCCGAAGCGACCTTGGGCAAGATACTGAACCACAAATTACCCCTGATTACTGTGTGAGGGATGTATGATAGAGAAATGCTGCACATAGACGTGTGTGTGTGAATGGATCAATGGTAACAACTTTTAAACTGTAAAAAGCAAGGCTAGAAAAGTAGTCGAATAATCCAGCCTTTAATGAAAAGACGAGTATTGCTTTGTTGGATAAAAAAAGATTTGCACTGTCACTAAGGGTTGACGATGATTGTGTGTGATGATTTTTTGACGATGCCACCGAGGTCTCCCAACAACAGCCAGAGACAAACCAGTTGCTTGTCAGCATCTTTATTTTCACTTTATCAGGAACAAACATAAATTCAACCAACCGAACTTCAGCACTTTCTGCTGGCGTGACAGCTCAGCTCTGTACAGTCTCTTTAGTCTCTTTCTTTCGGGGTGTCTCTCGTGCGTCTCACTCCGTGTGTGTCTCCCTGTGGCAGCTCGGCTGCTGCCTTTTAAACCTGAGGGGTAATCAGCTGACAGCCCTCAGATTACTCCCCTGGTACAGGTGGAGGTGCTCTCTGAGTCACTGATCAGCGTCCATCTGAAGTTTGAACGTAAAGTAAACCTTGTATTTAAAATCTGTTCTGAAGGAGCATGGTTTTTAAACAACATTCAGAAGAAGCTTTGTAAAAAATAATGACTCCACTGAAACAAGTGAAATTGTAAAAGAGAAAGTTATCTGAATGACTCGCTTGCTATTTATTTCTTTTAGTAGTTTGTCCTCTCTCTTGTTGAGGGTTAAGGGCAGAGGATGTCACACCTTATGAGACAAATTGTGATTTGTGAATATGGGCTTTACAAATAAAATTTGATTGATTGATTGATTGATTGATATTTAAACTATTTAGATAACTGCCACAGAGGAAATGAGAAGGTGAAAAGAAAGCAGCAGACCATATCACAATCACAACGAATGAGTGGATTTCAGTCAATGACCTTGCAAGTGTTTAGTGTGTCCATGAAATCCTGAGCTGTCAGGACGACTGCACTGAGAGAAAAGAAACACACTTTAAAAAGGCCAATTTAGATGTGTTTGTTTTAAAAAACCCTGTCACTGGCCTCTGTCTCGTCTGTGAAGATGCTTCACTGGGACGAGGAGAAGCGCTGCTGACATCGGCCTTCGGAGTGTTTCTAAATGACTGGTCATAAATCGCTTTCGTCTTCTATTAATTATCATCAATAACGCCTCCCTGCCCATTTATCTCACACGCACCCACTAACCAATTCCACTGATCGTCCCAACCCCCCCTCTGTTACACACAACCCAACCCCCACCACACATACACAAGCACTCATATACACTCACATACATGCACACCACACACACACACACACCCCCCCCCCATTGGTTCCATACAAACACCCTCCTCAATTGATCATTTCTACCCCTCCCCCTTCGTTCGCCATCATCGCTCTCTGCCACTAGTCTTTACAACCCCCCCCACGATCATCCTTCACCAGCACTTGTATCAATCCCATCTGACTACTCCAGCATGATTTGCGTCGTCGAGAGCAGGGGGGGGGCGTCCTTTGAGTGTCGGTCAGCTTTTCGGATAGAATTTCTATCCAATCAAATTACAAGTTGTGGTCACTCAAGAGAGCCCGGTGCTCATGCAGAAGGTCGTCATTTGTTGTATTTAGGCACAGTGCTGAAATGTGCCATGATTTGAGCAACAGGAACAGCTGTAAGGAATGGAGCTGACACTTTTCATGTTTCTTTATGAACGCAAGAAGAGCTTAAAGGGACAAATACATTCTGTGTTGGTGCATAAGAAAGATTGCTTTTTTTGGGGGATGCAGATAAATTACATTCTCTAGGTTCCTGCACAATGAAGTGTGCTGTCGTGAAAAATGGGCTATTGTCAGCAAGCAGACCAGATACTCCTGTGTCATCAGTTATGATGGATGAGCACCCAGGTTCATTTTATCCTGACAGTCCTGTCACATTGGAAACAGGATGATAAAACGTCTGAAGACATGAATCAAACATATCGCTCCGACCTGAAGGAAATAAAAGAAAAAAACATATATTTTTGGAAAAGTTAACATCCTGTTGTTTGATGAAAAAAAGGAATGAATTTATCTGCAGGACCCTGTGCTTTCCATTTCATCACGTCTCCCTCTTCTCATACTGAAGACTGCTCATTTAGATGCCCCGTGTTGTCGTGCAGGATGAAGACAAGCAGAAAAGCTGAATTGCACATATGAAGCACAAACACACACATGAATAAAGCGTGTCAGTGGTCAGTGCATGAGCAGTTAGCATGTGGCTTTCCCCCCATGGAGCTGACACACAGAAAAAGAACACCACTCAAGCTTTACACACACACACACACACGCACACACACACGCACACACACACACACACACACACACACACACACACACATCCATGCATGCTCACAGAGACTCCTCTTGCCCACCGGAGGCACAGCGTGTGAGCCTCTGTTTAAACTCTGCTGTCAGATCCCCCCTCAGCCTCTACCTCTCTTTATCACTGCTCTCTCTCGCTCTTTTCCTCCACCTCTCTCGCCCACACACACTCCGATATGCTCACACACAACACTTACTTGAAAACACATGCCCACACATTTGGCGTAGCTTCCATAGCTTCTAGCGTGCGTAGCCTTTGAGCTACAGAGCTATATTAGCTTCTGCATTTTATTTTTTGCCTTTTGCACATATGAGAAGCTTTAATCTCGTCACAGCATCAGCAGCGTGCAGCGGGCAAAGGTTTGACTTGGGGCGGCTTCCGCAGGCTTCGCTCTGGGCCATGCAGATTAATTGCCTGTGCCAAGTGTGTTTGTCGATATGTGTGTGAATATCTACATGCAATTCTCATTATGTGCAGCATCCAGCGCTTAAATCTTTCAGAGTGGCCTCAGGTGAAAACGCTTCATGGTCAATACTTTCATTCCCAAGCACAGTATTTTGTAGGAGAAAGCCCTGCATGGAGAGTCAGGCACTGAGGAAAAGTGCCAGCACTTCCTCGTCTTCCTCTTGTGCAGGTGACGGTCACATGTATTGCTCAAAGCAATTAATCCTGCAGTGTGTAAATGGATTTACATAGATGTCAGATGGATTTCCTTACACAAAGCAGGTGGCATCTTTTTTTTCTTCTAGCCTGTTCCTCATCATTATTCTTGGTTCTTCTTCCTGGCGTCTGGGTCTCTGGTGGTTTTTGAAGAGAAGATGGTTGGAGGGAAGACTTTCATTATATATTATTTAGATCCAGAAACCTTGCTTCAAGATTTTAATTTGATTGTATATAGAAAACAAATACAAAACTTTGGAATTGTCCGTATTTTGAAGCCGTTAATCCATTTAAAGACTCATTCTCAACCTCTTGCTTTTTGAGTGTTGCATAAAAGTCTACTCCACATAAATATTGAAGTATCTTCAAGTTGATGATTTCTATATAGTTTATCTGACTCAGAGCATAAATCAGTCAGGACTTTACATCTATGAGATATTGTTACTAGATGCCGCTAAACAGGGGTGGATCAAAGGTAGGATTGCAACTAATGATTATTTTCATTAGCACCTCATACAATAGATCTAATAGATGGTCTGTAACATGTGAAACAATAATGAAAAAATGCTCATCACTGTTTTCCAGAACCAATGATGTTTTCAAATGTATATTTTTTCATACCAACACACACAACTAAATATATTCAACTGCTGTAAAAGAGAAAAGAAGAAAACCTTCAAATTCCTGAGGCAAGAACAAAAACAAAACATTTTGGTTAAAAGAAAAAATGAAATGAATGTTGACGAATATTCCTTTTCAGTACAAACTGAAAACCGTTGCACTTGACATTCAACCTTGCTGCTTGTGTTGTATTTGTCTCTTATTGAATGACATACAACACTTTCCTTTGAGTTTATTAATGACATATAGATTCAATTCAATCTGTGCATAAGGCAGTGTTTTATCAATCTTCAGTGTGTCTGACGTTAAACAAGCTCATCTGATAGAAATCTCCGCGTAAACATACTGAACTGCAAATGCTGCAGAGCTTTGCATTCGGGATGCCTGTGCTAACCCAGTGGATCTCCATTGCTTACATACATGAATAACCCCTGACACGCCACATGTCTGACCATGTATAATTCATCGATGCAGGATCAACCTTTGATCTCTGAGGACTGCAGATGGTATCGGGTCAGATTTGCGCAAGAGGGTTAGAAGATGAATTTTCCCCACGTTTAAGTAGCAGCACTTTGATTCGGTCTCCATGGAAAACATAAAAACTAGTCGAGTCAACGCTGCAAGCCGCTCGGCTTCGAACCACTTTACAAGGAGAGGAGAGGGAGAGGAGAGATTCTGGACCCTACGAATGACTGATTCAATGATTTGTTTTTCTATCTTTATTCAAAGTCTTCTCTTTCCCTTTAAGAGCAGGACTTATTGATTTCACATTCAGTTTTTGTAATGCTCTCACTCAAAACCCTGCACTCCCATTTAAATAAACCCTGCTTCTGCACAGATTTGATCTGCTTGTGCTCTATCTCACCACTTCTCTACGTGCCTGCACCTGCTCTCGGATTTCTCTGCTCTTGGATTCTTTTTTCTGCGCTTGGATTTGTCAGAGAATATTCCCCAACTAATAGAATGCCAGGTGTAGTGATGAATTGCGGGTGCGGCTGCTAGCAATAGAGTTTCGTTATTATAAAAAATATTAAATTAAGATCTTTGATTTTTGCTGCTCCATATTGACCAGTGATCTGCTGGTCTCCTGGTCTACAAATGTGGCATTGTTTCTTTCAAGCAGACTGACAGGAAGCCGGTGTAGATTCAATTTAAAGAGTATAGCTAAACCATCCACCACAAGGGCAAGACTATGTATTTTGTCATCAATACGCCTCAAAATCAAAGCACAGAGGAGAAATGCACAGATGCAGCGTGTGCACGAGGAGAAGAGCTGAAGCTGGAGCGCGGTGAATCTGTCCAAGAAACAAAAATGTCTGAGTGTAAGAGTACAGCACAAGCAAAAGCAAAAGCAGGGTATATTTGAGTGCGAGCATCACAAAATCTGAACATGATACCAGTAAGTCCTGCTCTCAAACTGAAAGACCACGGTCTAGGAACAGAAACACTCATAGACCCATTGACTGACAGAGAAAGCAAGAAGCAGCCAAGTGGGACAAACCATTCCATCACCCACTGATTTTACCTCTGAGTTGGACAGATTGGGAATTTGTGACACTGACAATATCTCCCACTAGTGCTATTGACATGTCAACAGATGGTAGGCAGGATGGCTCTAGATGCACCACTATTGGCAGTTATGTCAATATAAACCCATTATCAACACTGATACAATCGATTTAGCTAATTGCATAGAAGCCATGCGCTGTTTCCCTGTAACACATCGAAAGTAGCTTATGTAGTGTTAGGCTGTTTGTCTGGTGTGACTATAAAATTAGCACTAGGGCTAACCACCTTGGATGCTTGCACACTCCTGGTTCAGAATAAGGGGTGTTTTATCTGTGGTTCCTGTTCTGCTAACACTGCATCTACACAGCATTAATGTTGAATCCCCAAATGGGTCCCATATCTAAATGTTTCGGATGAATGTCACTGGTTCATCTTGTCTTCCTCCTGGTGTCCCCAGTTGCTCTAATGTTCTGTTGCTCCCTGTGGGTAGTGTGTAAACACCTCGTGGGTAGGCTGGTGTGATAGAAAGTGTGTGTTGCTGTTCGTTTGTACCGAATGATCGTGTTCCCTCATCTCCTGAGATCTACTTCGACAGATGGATTTTCCAGGTCTAGAAGTGGATATTTTTATTTTTAAGGTTTCTGATGTTTTAAGACATAGTGGCAATGCAGCTTGATGGTAAAATACAGGGGATGGATGGATGGATGGATGGATTTAGTACAGGCATTCTTGGTCCACAGAGGATGGATTCCTTATAAATTGAGTGATTCCTTGAATGTTATATTGAGTTAATAATTCCCACACAATTTGGTTCATAAATTCATGGTTACTCATGAACCCGAAAACATTGGTGTGACTTTTCCTTTTGTGCCACCATCATTTTAGTTTTATTTTCATTTGACAAAAATGTTCATTTGTCCAATAGAAATCCTGTCTTTGAGTATAAGCCCCTGGGTAGTGTTCTTGTGTCTGATGAGCCTTTAAAGTCATAGCTCTCTTATTTAAAACAAGTCTTCTTATATCCCTGCCGTATCCTGGATATACAGGCAGGGTATGGGAATACCAGTGAGATGATAGTTCATCACCCTTCTAGTAAAATGGGACCCTTCTCTGTCTGACCGATTGCTAACCCCTGTTCTTGCTCTCTGTGATCCCAGTAGCTGCAAACAACCCCCATCTTAAAGATTTAGTTGTGACCCCTGCACACAGTCTTGTCACTCCACAGAATGCTTTCTGCAAGTAACATACTAGAACAATTAAATTAATCAATACCTGTAAAGATGGATAATTACAATGGCTCTTAAAGAAAATGTAAAAACCTTGAGGCCAGTTACATCAGTAACCCTCTTCTGCTGCTGTTGGAAATACATTTATTCAAAAGCACTGTTGATCAAAGTATGAATTGCTTCACTCTATGTGACATCAGACCTTGAGACTTTAAACACACACACAAAGATTCTGCACATATTCTTAGCAAAAGCATCTCACACAATCACGGAGGCAATGTGAGGAAGGCATCCTTGATTCTGAAAAAAAGAGTTATTCAGGAAGCAGCACAGTGTTGAATAACTCCAGGTTCATTCAACTTTCAGCTTATTCACAAAAGTCTCTTTTCATTTTTTCCTTTCATTCACTGAAGTTCAGTGAAATGTAGCGACTGAAATACTAACACCAACTCCAACCCATAACTGAAATGAAACAAGGTAAACACCACCAGTCTCTCTGGCAAATGTATTTATCAACCCCACATTCGAGGCCTGGGCTGAACTCTATATCTACCATAAATTGCTTTCAGACATACACTGAGCTCTAGATAATCGCCTGAAATTATCCGGAGGGGCTGTAGGAGAGAACGCAAATGTCCATGTCAAAGGTTCTAGACATTCTCCAAAGTTTTTTCCTGTGAGCCCCCAAGTAAAAACTCTGAATAATAGCAGAGTGAGCCCACAGCAAGCGAGTGGTTGCATCCATGATGTTTTTAACATGGACAGATGCAAAACCGACAGAAATTAATAGATGAAAAGAGAAGCCTTACAAAACAAGATACGGAGGTTTTGCTGCAAGGGCCGACCGCGGTGTTGATGTGCTGGAAACAAATTGACATGATCTCCACAGCGGAATCATACATTATGTCCTGCCTCTAACCTGCTGCGCCACCCCTAACCTGAGATTGTTCTGTTGTTGTAAATCCGTCTGACCAAAGAATATCCTGCTGCATGAGTTCTTCATGAGTTAAAGACAAACAATATGTTTGACATCAGCTTAAGTGTACTTTTACACCTTTACCTGTTGTTTTATGTTCACTGTGTTTGCTCATTTAGTTCGTTTGGGGTGTGAAAGCTGTCAATTAAACGGTGGTGTGGACCAAACAATCAGATGGAGACCAGTTGATAAGGTGTTAAACTGTATCAGCACCTGAGTTCAGGGACCTTTCCCTGACCAATCAAATGGTGAAAATGAGTAAGTCTTTGTATTCAAATCGGTGTACGTCCTATAACTGATAGAACGTCATTGTGCCTCGTGAGAAATGTCAGCAGAACAACAATGGTATAAGGATTGATCCTCTGTGGACCATGGATGTTTCTACCGTTGATGCCAGTCCATCTGTTTGATTTCGATATATTCCACAAGACAAGAGAAAACTTCCACCTCCGAATGGCATTAGAGGAAATACAAAAAAAGTCATCAGAATGAATCTCCTTGGGACCATGAAAACCTGTCATGGCAATCCATCCAGTAATACACAAACACAAACATGGTGTAGCAACCACAGCGAAAAGACGTCTCTTCAACACCTGGATCTCTTTAGTTGTAAATGAGCCTGACTTGCAGTCTAAATGAATAACAGTTTATATTCTATTTGTTCATGAACTCTGTCTCTAACTTCAGAGACAACAAATAAATATTTATGAGCCAGTCACCAGAAAACTATTTCCTCAATCAAGGCAACAAGGTGCGATAGACCCTTAGCGCTGCTTTAACAGTAGCTGCAAGGAAGAAGAACTCAAATGTAAAAGCTGGCAAACGGTGATGTTTCTTTTTTATGCTTCTTAGTGTGATTCCTGTTAAGATTAGAGCCAGAGTGAGGTCTGCATTGTTTCAGACTGCAGAGAACTGTCACATACTGTCACGTCTGAGACATGCAGTCAGTTGAAAAAACATACAAAGGCAGTTTATCTAGTGCACATAAAGTATATATATTAAGTCTGGATCATTTAGCATCAACTTCCTTTCTTAGTGCATTATTTATGTAAGATACATCAAACAGGGGAAGACGCTTGCCCTGAGGATACGCTGCCCTCAACTGACCTCAAACTGTGTGAGTAGCCTCTGTTTGTAGATACACACATTTATATACAGTACGTGCAAATATGTATAATATGTAAATAATGGTAATCCGTGTATATAATATGTATGCCACTGGAACAGATGGACGGTTCATAAAAGCCTGAACTAAAAAGGTGTTAAAACGCCAGCGTCCTCATATAACTGCAGCATCGGTCCGCCATTTCACGATGTGTTCCTGTGAGGGATTTATGTCCAGTGTGACTGATTTATGTTGGTATGTTTGCTGTTTCTCAGGGTTCAGCTTTCATTAGCTGTAGCAAGCATGATAGCTTGAGCTTGTCACAGTCTACGGCTTAGTTTCTCCGGCTACGGCTCCTGTGGTTACAATTTCTGTTTTAAGAATCGTCATGTTGTGTCTGTTTTTTGTGTGTTTGTGTGTGCTCTTGCACTATCTTAGTGAGAAGTAAGAACATTTTGGCCAGTTCTCACTTCTTCAAAGGCCTTTTGGGGGGTTAGTGCCTGGGTTCATACAGTTCTTAATACTGTGACTGAATGCATCTTGTGGAGATGCAAACTGCACTGAAGTCGAGATGCTGCTAAGCTGCTGCTTTTACTTTGTTCCTGTTGAGACAAAGTTTATCTAGTTTTTATTTATCTCCACTGTCTATAAGAACCAATCATTGCATGCTTGGTATCTAAACCTGTTGTATGTGGTTTATTAACATCACCTCACAGAATTCTTGTGATCTGAAGTTAAATCAAAGAATTGGAGTAACCTCAGTTTTTTTTTTACATTTAACATTAAAAATATCTTTTTTATGTGGTCATGAATTTCCAAGAGTTAGCTTCGATTGAAAAAGCCCTTTTGTCCTCAATCTCTGGTTCAGTCTCCCCCTCCTCCTCTCTACCTTGCTGCACCCTGTTGTCTACCTCTGTCATTTCCATCAAAAGGTTAAAGGAGGATTATTCTCAGTCTCTTAAGCCCCAGACCTGACATGCTCCCTGATATTACGATGAGGTAGAGCACATCAGCACAATGCACTCAGGGCCGGTCGACAAGGGTTGACATTAATTTACTCTGTGTGTGTGTGTGTGTGTGTGTGTGTGTGTGTGTGTGTGTGTGTGTGTGTGTGTGTGTGTGTGTGTGTGTGTGTGTGACACAAAGAGAAGGAGCATCATGATGAGGGTTCAAAGGTTAAATATCTAACATGGGTTGTGGCATTGATTTTTCAACACAGGATGCCGTGGTTCAGGGCTTTTAGTCTACACTTCACAGACATTGACTCATTGGTGTACAATACCATTATTTCAGTCAAAATCATTTTTTTAAATATAAACTGTAGTGACACAGTAGCTATTATTGTTGATTTTCCACTCCTCAAAAAAATGATAAAAGTAACATATTTCACCTTTGATGTATGAGTACACAGCAAGTTAAAGCTATAGGGTTGGTAAGAGCAGGCTGTACTGTATACAGGGGGTCTCAGACATCAGACAAGTTTGTTTATTGTCTGATGGATCACATTTCATGATTCAGTTGGACAACAATCCCTGAAACATATGATGAGAGAACCTTTCAGGGTGAAGAGGTGGAACATCCTCAACAGGCCAAGTCAGTCTCAGTCCGCCTGAACTGCGTTTCGCTTCCTGAAGAGCAGACTGAAGGCAGAAAGATTAACAAGAAGCAGGAGCGAGAATGTTATATTATAAAGGTACATCTTATCTTAAAGTGGCTGCAACATATGTTCAATGTAATAGGTCACTTTAAAGAAAATGTGTTTTCTATCATGTTGTGTTAGTGTGAATTTAAGAGTGTGATTTGATTAAATAAACTTATACACACATCTGTAGGTCAAAGACAACAAAATATTGGATATCATTTTAGGGATGATTGTGACTAAGGCTACATCACACATCACTAGGTTTTCGTTTGAAAACGCATCAACTCTGCTACAGATATTTTTCAACGATACAACTGTTTACATGTATAGGAAACAAGCTATTATTCAAGCAATCTGAGACAATTCCTGTGTCCAGCACATTTATGTCATGGGATATGCATTTTCAGGTGTGTTACTATAGATGGGGATTCAAACTGAAAAGAGCAAAAACGCTTGTGTGGACAGAGATCGTTTTATTTGGAAAATTCCATTGAAATGAAAACGTATTAGTATGGATGTAGACATATTCACCGACTTCTTCTGAACCTCTGCAAAATTCTGATGAATGACGAAGTTAGAACTTATTTTCATATTTTCTTCTTTACAAATGTATTGTTCAAGTATATTTCCCTCTGCAATGAGCTGTGTAAAGGGAATTGTAATGACACTAGAGAAGCATAATGAGAGTGAAGGAGTTGCAGAATGGGGCATTAATATGCAAGTGTACCATGCTGTGAATATGGCTTGTGCCAGTATACTGTGGGGATAGGGGGGGGGGGCATATATAGTGAGGTGTACAGATTTGTGTGCATGTATAAGAGACAAACACACACACACATACTGTATATATACTAGTCCCTGCTGTTACCAGTGGGATTTCATTATTCACAGTGCACTCCACTCATAAAGGGAAAGCAATTATGATGGAGCAGCCCAGCTTTTGATGTTGAAAATGCATGTTGAACATCCTTTATGTTCATGGTAGGCGAAGCATGTGTCCATGATGGGGGAGGTGTATCCAACACATTGAGTCATTCGATCGTGATTTCACAGTATGCATCTGTATTATTGCTCTATACTTACAGTATATGTGTGCATGCATATGTCATTCCACATGCATGTGCGGTGAGCCTGACTGCCTACCGCACCTGTTAAAAATGTAAATGTCTCGGCACCTTCATATTCCCTACCACGGCTTCTCATTATCTGTGCATAGTAAATCATCAGGCTTATTAATTCCACATACGTATGTTTTCATAAGGAATGCATGTAAAGAGTGAGACCGCCCTTTTTGCGGTGGATTGCAGACCTCGTAGGCCTCTGAGACACTGCATGTTAACGTGGTGCAACCTAGAGCTGACATGAACCACACCCTGAAGCACTGATCAAAGCCTGTGCATCTTCAGATAGAGAGAGACACAACACAAACTGGAGGAATGCTTCCTTAGGCTACACCCTCAAGGTATTTGATCTAAAACGGATCACTGGCCACACGTGTTTTGGCTCTGTATCCGTTTTAATCCCTGTCCATCTCACATGACCACTCACAGACAATAGGCATGCACGTGCTGGTGTAAACAGGAAGCAGTTGTATTATTGATACAAATTTTCATTTATGCTGTTAGCGAAGATAACAGGGTTAGCAACGCTCGATTATCCACGTTGTGTTCTACACTGAAAGCCAAGGCTGATGCTGGGTGTTTTCTTCCAAAAGGGGGTCATGTGAAATGAGCCTGACGAATCGGTGAAGGTTAAGTCATGACTGAAATGACCCAAATAGCAAGTGATTGTCTACTTCATCGTTTCCAAACGTCTCTGTTTCTGTCCGTCCAGACTAAAACGCAGCCGTGGAGTTTTCAAACTAAAACGGGGCCAGCAGCGTTTCCAAACATCTATATTTTTGCAGCTCTTAAACTGAACAGTAGTTTGGACAGCAGACGTATCCATAGTAGAGATGCATTTTCAAACAAAAACGTACTAATATGGATGTAGCCTTAGATGGAGGCAGTCACATGTGATTGATATTAATGCTATATGTTAATATGTTTAATTTTTATCATTCAATTAATATTAAATGAAAAGCAAAATAGTATTTGAACCGTGCATTTACCAACTGAATAAATGTTTGAGTAAATAAATGAGTCCACCAAGAGGAAAATGAAACCCTGGGGAGCTGTCATGGACGTGATAAAAGGAAGTAATCAATGTACTGAGTTTTATCTCCAGCCTGATATGTGTGCTAACTGTGCATCCAGGAATCCAAAGTGAAGCACACTGCGTTTCTTCACAATTTCCAGTTAAAGTGATTCACATGATGAATGCAGAGTTTCGAAATGTAACACTTATCCCACCCCCACCTTCATCTTTTCCCCACTGAGCTGAGTGATGCACGGGTGTGTGTGTGTTTATGTGTCTGCATGCTTGAACGTGTGTGTGTGTGTGAATACATTTGTGTGATTTCTATCTTTGCAAATTACCAGAATGCACTACTTCCACGGTGTAACTTCCTGGAAAGCAGCATTGACTAATCCGGCCACCCAAACAGTATCCACACCAACGCCCCTGGAGGGTGACCTCTGACCCCACACAGCGTGTCACACACAGGCGCACAGCAGGCCCCAGCTTCACTGTCTTCATCCCATCCATCTGGCTCCTACATTGATGATAATATGATCACAACGGATTTGATATTGTTATCGGATTATCTAAAGGTCACTGTGTCTCATTCATTTCTCAGTCGTGATGTAACAGTTTTCAAATCCCCGCTGCTGTTATGAGCTGCAGTCAGCTTTTTACATGTAGTTATTAAATACCAAAATTACTAAAAAAACATATGCACACATCCATAAAGCATAAACTAAATGAGCCAAAGCAGAGCAAGTCATTCATACCTTTTTTTATTTTTTTTTATTCAAAAGCATCCATGTATTTTTTTGTCAAGTGAAATAAGACGACGTTTGAATCAAATATACAAATGTGTTTCTATTTCAGCAGTGAGATGAAGGTCAGGGCCAGACGGAGACAGGATTACCTTGGATTAACACAGACTACCACCAGCCAGCTAATGAGGGCCAGGGGTTTCCTCTCTCGGCCCCCGTCAGTGAGTATAAATAGCATTTAAGCCCTAATCCAAGTTACATACTAATGAATCGAATCCATTTTTCATTTATTAATCCCTGAGAGCATGTGTGTCTCATTTGTATAGAAGCTCATTAATGACGGTATTATTTTTCATGTAGTTTATTAGGTGCTGGCCCAGTGGGTAAAAGGGTGGAGGGTCATCCTGATGTGAAAATCCAACAGTTAACACAAGGGATGTAAATAATTCTCAATTGGGTCCTTGTTTTGAAAAGCCTATATATATCCTATACAAATATCTTTGCTATATGTAATGCTATATAAGCATTTTATATCTGCACTTTACATTTGAAGCTAAATTGAGCCAAACCATTTCCTGGCGGCCGCAGTGACGTCCTGGAGTGTGTTCGTCACTCATCACAAGGTTGCCAGACCAGTGGACACTTCAAGAAGCTGCCTACGCCTGGACGAGAACTAGTCTGGCACATATCTTGTCCAGTGCTGCAGTGTTAAAAGAAATTATTAAGAAGGTGGATGGGAGACTATACATAGCCTAGGAGACTAGAACAACTGAAATTGAATCATATAGACCAATAAATTAGCATTTTAACATTATTGTTGTTGTTTATTTGTACTTGTGTGGGGTAAACAATGATGGAATGTAACTTGTACATTTACTCAATTACTGTATACAACTTTGAGGGACTACTTTACTTGGGTGTTGCAATTTCATGTTACTTTATACATCTACTCCATTAGATCACAGAAGCAAATATTGTACTTTTTACTCCACTGTTATTTTCTATTTAGCTATAGTTGGTAGTTACTTTACTAATTAAGATGTTTGCATAAAAACATATTAAGTGACAACAGTATAACCCGGATTTTAAATGAATGCATGTTTAATAACACATAACAAAATGCAAAGGGTGCATCATTGGAAATTGAGTTTAAAATGTAACTGTCAGCATACGATTCACATTGTTAGCCGTTAGTATTCTCAGCCCACAAACCAAACATTCTGTGACGAAGCCAGATCAAGTCACCCGTGTTTACCATCACGTCACAAACCAACATGACTACACACACAGCCCTCTGTTGCCCTAGGTTACAGAATCAACATGTTAATTAATGACGTTAGTCCTGTTTCCGAGTCTGTATGCTAAGCTAAGCTAACTGGCCTATGGCTGTAGTTACCTATAGATATAGAGTGTGGTCTCAGTTTTCTCATGTTATTCTATGCAAGAAAACAAATGGGTGGATACAAGGGCTCTGGACAAAATGACTTAAACTGAATCTATAAAGCTGTTTTTAGGAAATGCGCTCTGACATCCGTTTGTCATGAGGAGAGCGGTGTGCTGAACAGTTGAAGTTATAAGAGACGCCTCTAAAGGTAAAAAACACAAGAATCACACAACAGCAGAAATTGAAGGCGTCGGAGGTGGAAGACACGAAACACACACTTCTCTGTAGCGTGTCCTACGAAGTGACGATGTTTAAAAGAAGTTAAACCTGGGCTGCAATAACTGAGGTGGTGAATGCTGTGTCCTGCACAGAGCTGAGCACTAGAGCTGTGGACATTTCTCTTAGATGCATCGCGACGTGGACGTGGACTCCGCTGAATAATTAGAACACCGCTGCTTCAGGATCAGACGCACATTAAAGCTCCGGTCGCCCTGTGTCTCTGTCGGAGTCTGCTTCCTCCTCACTCCTCTGACCTGCGCTCACTTTACACTTTAACAATTAACACCATTACTGATCACAAGTTATTAGGACACGTACAGGACTGACTTTTACTTTGTGTTTGTTTGATTCAAGTTTATGAGACACATGTTTAAACCTGCTACACAACACGAGATGTGACACGCACAGTCAGGACATCAAGGTTAAAGTGAGCAAATTAACATATTGATGAATCCAAGATTTGTGCGTCAAACGGTTTAAGCACAGAGTTGTGCGTACGCAATGTTCGGAAATGAGGCCCAATGTCTTCCAAAGTTGACATCTATGACACCCCTTTTTCATCCGGAGATATTTCTATCCTTTTTTCAGTTCGGCGTCTGTTGGGTGTTTGGAAAGACTTAGATATGTCCCCTCATTCGTGGTGAATCCTCCATATAAACTAGATAGATAGATAGATAGATTTTTTTCTTGTAATTTACCGGATTCTCAAAATCTCCAAATTTTCTTCAACATGTCCTAAATATGCTGCCATTCATGAAGGTTAAATCAACGCATTGAAGTATACAAAAGTATGCAAATTGGCTGTTGGGTTTACCAGTGCAGTGTTGTGAGAGCAATTGCTTTCGTGCAGACAGCACTGACAACACCACAGTAAAACAGGATCAAAAACGACTCAAATTTGCCGTCTAGGCTTTTTTAATCTCACGGAAGGTCACCCAACATGCCATGTGGTCCTGGACCGCGTCCACTGCGATCATTCCTCTTCCTCTAAGAGCCTAAACGGGCAACAGGAAGAAGCGAGAGCAGCATAGGACACAACGGCTGCATAGCTGCTGATTTCACATTTCAGCTAAGAAACAGTTTTATGTTGTTGCAGTAAATGGCTAAATTTGCAACTGTAGTCTTTTTGTGTAGCTGATTTCATCGGTTTCTCCTCCTCTGTACCCTGTTTAAAATGTTCAACACAGACTGTTCATCGTCCTAAGTGTTGTGTTCTGTCCTTTCACATGTGCGAGTACACTGAGGATTGGAGCTAAAGTGTTTCAAGAACAAGCTCTCCTCATTTCAGATGGCAGTTTTGGTTCATCTTAAAAAAAACACGCTACAAGTGCTGGGAAGAATCAGTGCTCTCTTTAAAAAACATTAAAAGTGAGCTGCCACGGAAAGGGTGTCTTAACACTGTAGCAAATGGAGAATAACAAGTGGCACAGCTGTTTACAGCCACTCCCGCCCCGGCATATTTCTCAGGCAGAGTCACCGACGGCCCCTGTGTGCCGAGGCTTTGTAGGCAGGATTTTTGTGGCTTAGAGACCGAGTCGCAACACATCGTTTCCATCACCGCTGGTGGTTTTTTCAAAGTCTGTCTGAAAAACCATGTCTGGCCCTGCGTGTCACATCATCCTGACCTACATCCATCTCTCCTCTGTTTCTACTCCCCTTCCACTACCTCTCTGTCTCAAAGTATTTTCATGCGGAGGAATGAGTTCATTCTCCAAAAACCACGAGACAATACCTCACCCTTCCTCTCCAACCCTCTATCTGAATCACACACTGAGGGGAGGTGGAAAACATCTCAATCTCTGCTCCTCTCCTCATCTCTCCAAAACAAACAGCTATGTGTGAGTGTGCGTCTGTGAATCAGCCGATCGGCCTGTGGTGTTGTGACAGGTCTCTGGTAGCCTGCTGTCAGGTGGCCCATGCTGATGTCCTCCTGCAGGGTGGGACAGACTGCTGCAGCTCTGCTGATGTCTCTGAGGACTGATGGTCTGACTGTATTAATAGTTAACTGATGGCAGACTGAGTGACTGATTGACCTTTTCACTGGCTACTAACACCTATGCTGATACGAGCCCGCACTCGTTTGTTTTGTGTATTAATGTGAGGAAGGATACAGTCTCTTCACCAGTCCAATAACATCAGATGCTTTCCATGATGTTGTGGCCAACATATAATAATATGCTTAATGGATGTCCTGATTTATTTATTAGCTTTCTGAAAAATACACTTTGTTTTACACAAATTCCCCACTTCAGCCATCCAGCGTAAGCAATATTTCAAATCTGAATATTTTTGAGGGGAATTCCCTGCGTTTCCGCTCAGTTTTTTAATATGCAAATTTAAACGAGCATGAAAACTGTTGATTTAGCTGAAGACAGCTTTGATTGCTAAAAGTACCAAAAGCCTAGCAACATGGCTACTGGCGACTGTCCGACTATTCTCTAAAATGAGAAACAACCATAAGAATCTCAGTTTGAACAAGAAACCTTGACACAGACAAAGTAAAACACCCAGTAATATTGAAAAGTAGCTTGCCAACAATTTCCTGTCGGTGAACAAATTTAGTTTTTAAGGTCCTTTCAGTCACTCAGTGCCTGTCCTTCAGCGTGTTGTGTTTCTGTTCCAGGACTGGGCTCACTTGGCTGGTCCCAGTAGGGCTACATTTTCCGAGGTTTACTCTTTACCTACGATGTAACATTATATTTTTCACATTTATTCTAGAGTGTTTACATAAAATGGCAATGGCAAGTCAGATTAAAAAAAATCTTTTTTACCCGCATTATAAATGGCTTATTGTACAGTTGGATGACTTACTGGTTGTGCTGGGCTGCGTGTTTGTATCATGACCGATTGAATAACAGATTTGTTGGCTGACTGACTGAAATGCTGAGACAAATCGATCATAGGTCAGAGCTGGACTGAGGCGTCTGCACTCAGCAAGGAGCCTGAAAACAAGAGAAAAGAACAACAGGAGGGAGAGAGGGGACTTGAAGCAGGTGGGGGTTGAGGAGGGTGAGAAGAGGAAGACAAATGAGGTGAACAAGTGAGCGGGAAAGAGGATCAAGTTCTGAGAATTCAGTATTGTTGCTATTAGGAGTGATTACCTTTTGAAGCCAGCTCTGAGTCTCAGCGTAGATCTGGTGGGATTATGGGTAGAGTTACAACTTTGATGTTGACCCCAGATGAACTGAAGTGGCTCTGTAAGCCTTTCTCTCATTATGTCTGATCATTTTTTGCAGCATCTGCTAAACACTTGGCCTGAGCGATGCTCTGATTAACATAACATCCCCTCTCTTTATCCAGAAACTCTTTGACTCTGTCAGGAGGGTTTGTGGGAATCCTGCAGTGTAGATGACCACTGTGCATCATAAGAGTTTCTCAGCAGAGAGTATGAATTATGATTAATCACTCAGCCCAGAGCTGTGGACAGCCTGGTTTGGATGAGTAAAGTTAGTAGATGAAGCAGATGTTATGATCAACTGGATAAGAAAAAAAGCATTATGTTTACATAGCTGAGCAGGATTTCGTTTTCATTGTCTATTTGCTTGTGGTAACATGACAACCCAGAACCTGAACCTTTAAGAACCTTTAGGACTTTGGCTCTGCCTTATTTTTCAACAGACCTCTACAAAAGCACACCAGTATGTTGCATACAGTACCATTAAAAAAGTCATACAGGGACAGATGTCACCATTTTAAGTGTTGTTGTGTATTTGTCACATGCATTTGTATGGAATCAGTGCTTTCATGTTCACACAGGAGACACACAGGAGCATTGAATGAATGTGACCGGTACCAGACCAGCTATCACACAGCTGACCAGCTGAGGTTCCCTCATTGATCCAGTCGGAGCATCATGTGTAGGGAGACCTGTAGGATGTAGAGGAGATAAAAAGCAGTAATCCAAGCTTTGGCTGCTACCCTGTTCATAATGGAAAACACACATCAGACTTTCTGAGTGAGGAAATGTATTTTGACACACATCACCCACCTCAAAATGTTGTTCTTAAGAACATGACCCCAAAGTGGGGGAAGTACAGTGGTAACAAAGGCTGAACCTGTCACAATGGCTACACCCTGCATTACAAATAGTTAGTTTTCTGTAGTGGGGGAGGCCTCTAAGGAAGAAGGAGCTTGTTTGACTTTGACGTTTGAGGAAACTCTTTAACCCTGTTTCCTGCCTACAGTCAATACTGACTAAACCACTGTGATCTTTCCTGTTAACTTCAACCATGTCAACCTAACCAAGCCTCAACCATGGCAGTGGCAGACAAGTCATGCATCAAACATTCTTGTAATTTTTCATATGGTAAATGGACATTATACCACTTTTTCAGAGCGCTTTACACTACAAGTCACATTATCCCATTCACCCACACTGTCATACATCTATACGCAGCACATTTCCTATCACACACCATTCGTACACTGCTGGCACAGCCATCAGGGGAGATTTAGGGTTCAGTGTTATGCTACAAGGACACTTTGGCATTCAGACTGGAGGAACTGGGAATCAAACAACCAAACCTTCTGGTTACTGGATGCAAGCAGCATTTTCAGATTATTATGGTTAATAATTTGACCTTTTTACTGAAAGGGATGATGGTTAGGTTTTACAGGGTGGCATCCTGCTGGTCTTGTCTCTCTGAGCTTGTTGTCATCTTTTAAAATGAAATCTTAAATATGTGTTTTGTTACATATTTGACAGTTAAAATACAGACACCTGTAGTCATCGTCATGATTCATGTTGAACTGTTATGTTAGATAGATTCTCCATAGGATCCTTTAAGCGGAAACTTAGTAGTAACTTTGAGCATTTAAAATGTGAAAATCTCCCAGGAGAACAGAGAGATGAAAACCAAGTGCTGGAAAAATTGGGGTATTTGCAGCTATTACTTGGATCTGAGCCAAACTCTTTACTTCAATGGCTCTGGCTCTAAACAGAGATCCAAATCTGTTCAGGGAATCTGTTGCCGTGGTTCCTGATGCTGTAATGCTGCCATGCTGGCTCTGGTCCCACTACTACCCTCTCCTCCTCCAGGAACCGACAGGGAAGCGTTGGGCGCCATGGCAACGGCGATGCATCAGATCAGTTCTTGTATTTGGCATCGTCCTTATTATTATGAGATCACGTCTACTCTGCAATTGTACGTAACGTTTAGCCTTTAGTCTGATGATGAAGCTAGAGAAAACATATTTTGTAATATTTGTGCAGCATTGTGTGTGTGTAGGTGTGTGTAAGAGAAGCTGTGTGTCAGAGATCAGACAGAGCCACACAGAATCATAATCACAGGGCCCCAAAGCCCAGAGCTCATTTGCGACTGAGGAAACATTCAAGTTGTTCACAACCGGCCACAGTCCTTTGGTCACCGTCTGTGCAGACAACCATCTGCATCTATGACAAAAATAAAAAACCTCAACACTCCATGTTTTGACTTCACTTAACACCTTTTAACCTTTTGTGTGCAAACTACAGAAATAAACATAGTAGAGCCAGCAGTGCTGTTTTATAAGTGTCTGGTTACAATGGAAGGGCGATATTTGTTTTTGATAGTATTGTTGCTTCGATAGCTTGGTTCCCGTGTGGTTTCATAGTCAAAGGGGTTAATCTGTGTGATCCTCAGAGGTGGAGTCAGTCATCATGTACTCATCAATTATCCAGGTCTTGGAATGCATTGCATCTGTAAAATGTCTCCAGCCGTCTACTATTAACTTCATCCAAACTCTATGGCCTGGGCATCCCGCCCCATCAATAAGTAAGCCAATATGCTTGTAGCTTTCTGAAAGCATCCGTGTTTACATACTTGTCACTTAGATGTTGGTATCACTGAGGAATGCATATGCAGTGAAGTATCGTGGTAAAATCCTGAACACGACACGGCAGAGACGGCGGGGAGCATGAGGGAGAACTGCTAGCAAAATGAAGGAGAAAAAAAAGGAAGGCCAGCAGATGGTGATGGCAAAAGAAGAGAGGAAGAGGAATAAACAATACTACGTGGTAGCAGATGGAGACAGAAGAGAGAAAGACAGAGTCATTTAGGGACGGCGCAAAGGAGCAGAAGGAGATGCAGAGAAGCAGAGAGTGAGTGAGCAGATGAGTGTGTTAGAAAACCACTCAGTCGCTTTAGACAGCTTGAGAAAATAAACCACAGCAAGGTTCATCTAAGGTAACTGCTACTGTGTTCATCCACACAGCCGAGAGTAAGAAGACACGGCAATGGGTAGATTGTGGTTAGTTATCAGATTAATATCAGGCTCCTCTTCTGACTCTCAGCAAGTAAAACCACATCCTTAAGAGTTGATCATACTTTCAGCGATCCATGTCTGCTAAAGGTTCCGATCACATGTACAAGCCCACGGTTTAATTCTTATGAAAATGAGGGTCCACATTGGTCAGGTGTTCACGCATGCGTGCCTGATCCCATTCCACTCCGTTCCAGTAAGTGGTGGTAATGTGCAATAAGGTTGTTTGTCAACAGCCATTCAAATCAAGAAGATTTAAGCTTAAGCTACGATTTCCAGTTCTCCCCCATTTGTCCTTATATTCCTTCAAAGATGGGTTCTACAAATTTGGGTTATCGCCGAATCTCCTTGCACAGACTCAAGGGTCCAAGATCTTCCTTCTATTTCTTCTTGTCTTTGTAACCAAACCAAAAGCACGCCACCAACTGGACTGGATAGTGTTGAACACACAAAATGCATTATATCTGGAGCACGAACAGATGATTATCTTACACTATTACATTTCATTTAGCTGACCCTTTTATCCAAAGCGACTTACAATAAGTGCATTCAACTAGCTGTCCCTCGCAGTGAGGGAGCAGAGAGCCGATTGGCAGATGCAGAGCGGAGTGAACGTGTGAGTGAATTGAGGTAGGATGAGAGCAGGGAGAGAGCAGAGCCTGAGACACCCAGATCCTGAAGGGAGGAAATGAGGATCTGGTGGTTCACTGTGTCAAATGCAGCAGAGAGGTCTAGAAGGATGAGGACAGAGGAGAGAGAGGCTGCTCTAGCAGTGTGAAGTTGCTCAGAGACAGCAAGGAGGGCCGTCTCAGTTGAGTGGCCTGCCTTGAAACCAGACTGGTGAGAATCAAGAAGGTTGAAAATGTTGGGCTTTACATGCTCATCTACATAAAGGTTAGTGCATACCCTAGCGGACAAGGGTGGATGATGACATTAATGTTACGAGCACACTAGTGTACACGGCAGCCATGAATTTGCCTCTACAAACCAGAGATGAAGTGCAGTTACAGTCTATTGTTTCTCTTTTTCTTTGTGTGACAGGTGGCAAAAACGATGATGCATCACATCATTTGAATGCCTAGTTAGGTTATAACATAAGATGGTGTAGCTGAAAGTGGTTTAGTCATAACATGAAATGCACTTTGAATCCACGCACAGTATGATCCATTAGAACAAGATGAATGTACATAGTGAGCAGCAGAACTTCAACCAGGTGTTTTCAGTTTATCATAAAGCTGCAGGAGCCTTCCAGCTGCCTACTTTGCTTTAGAAACTCTCTCTCTCTCATATGTACAAGCTGCTTTCAAACAAACCTTTTCCTGAAATGTTCCGAAGGGGCCGCATGTGAGAACAGTAATGTCAGTTACACCTAACATTTTCTGAAACTTTTCCTGTCAGCCCCCGAGTTAAATGTCAGAAAATGTCTTCACAGCGAGTGAATGGTCGTGATGATGAAGTTTCTAACACACGACGGACGCAAAACAGAAAAAAGCGAAACAAAAAAATAGTACAAATATTTAAGGATGAAACAATTGTAGCCGTACATGTAGAAGACACCAACAAAGATGTCAACTTGAAATGATAACCAGATTAGAGAGGTTTTGATGATAAGGGCTGACGCTGTTGGCAATGTGCTATAAACAAAAATGTGTTTTCCACAGCAGAATTTATAAGTTATGTCCTGCCTCCTGCGACCCCTCACCTGAAGGCTCCTGACATTTTTCCTGTTGTTTTGACTGGGACAATCTCCTGCTATGTGAAAGGAAACCTCTGGTACATGTCCGGACCCAATCTTGTGGACATTTCACGGAGTCCAAAAAAACGGCTACACACACTTACTAGCATAAGAAAGAGAATCTGGCTGATATTTTTGGCTCAGTTATTATAAAGGCAAAGTTGCAGACTTGAATTCATCGCAGACAATTTTTCCATGCTCTTCTATCTCCATCACCAGAAGAAATGGCCTGGAGAAAAAAAACAAAGCTGCAGCCCTAATGCAGCACAGATGAACGATGGAGACGTTTGAAATGTGTCCTGCCTTTAGTGTAACTAGATGCGTTTGCTTTCCATTGACCCATTTGTTGTTTTTGCATGAGTCTAAGGCATTTGAGTGCACGTCTGGGAGATTGTGTGTGAATAGCATAGCTTGGGTTATCTTATGTATCGGGGGGGAAGCACAGTTGATGTGAAAGTAAGAGGTGAATCATTTGGGTTTTGTAGCTTGAGTTTCACTATGACTGAGAAGAGACAAGCAGCGAGCCTTTGCTGGGAAGTTGTCTTTATCTGAGCAGCTTTTGCTTAGCAGGGGCTTTCGATCACATTACTGTCTGCTCCAAGAGGAAGACAAGTACACTCAGCGTCGGCAGTATGTATTTAATCACTTGTCTTTATCTACTGTCATCATTAACGGGAAAATGATATAATGGGGTTTCCATGGAGTCACAACATCTCAACTGTGGTAGGAGGAATTTTGCTCCAGACTTGAGTCTGGACTGAGCTCGGCGCAACAGCTGTTTTCATCACCTCACTAAATTCTGGGAAGGGACAAGGGGAATCAGCTGCCAGGGGTCACTGAGTGTGTGCATGGGTGTGTGTGTGTGTGTGTGTGTGTGTGTGTGTGTGTGTGTGTGTGTGTGTGTGTGTGTGTGTGTGTGTGTGTGTGTGTGTGTGTGAGAGAGCGAGAGAGAAAGAGAGAGCTGTACAGTGAAAAGGAGGTCACTGAGTTGGTGTGGAAGGGAAGAGGCAGACCGCCCTGTACTCCTGCTTGTAATTGTGTGTGTGTGTGTGTGTGTGTGTGTGTGTGTGTGTGTGTGTGTGTGTGTGTGTGTGTGTGTGTGTGTCTGTGTGTGTGTGTGTGTGTGTGTGTGTGTGTGTGTGTGTGTGTGTGTGTGTGTGTGCGTGTGTGTGTGTTCGAATCAGCTGTGTAAGGAGTCACTGAGGCCTGAAGCGAGGGTGAGACAGAGCAGAACTGCAGTATTAACCAGACATGGCAATGAAGCAGACCCGCTGCTTCTGGGATGCTGCATCTTCCTGGAAAGAATGTGACCTGTAGCAAAATGCCTCTGACCGTCCTTCCTGTGCCAAGCACTTGGGGCCATGTTCATATAGCTCCCTGGTACAAAGAGCTGCTCGAGGGATGAATCTCAGAGAGGAATGTTAGAAATATGACATTTTCTAAGAATTTGCCCTCACAGTTAAGACTAGATACTGGTAGAGTGGTAGTTTGTAGGCAGGTTATTTATAGAGGGGTTGTGAGGGAGGACCTGTTTTATGAAGCATTCAGTCTATTCCTTGCTGCTTAATACAAAGGTTTGATGCTTTTTACCTGAGTATAATGTGTATTCAGACCAGGTACTTGATGTATGTGTTAATTAGACTTCCAATAGGGTGGTCAGGAGATTTTTAGTTTCCATTTTGTTGTGATCTTTTCTTTTGGAAAAAGAACGGACAGACCATTAAAGACGACATGTGTCCTTCTTGTAATTGCCACAATATAACTGTTGTTTCTGTGTAAATGTCTGACCAAACATATTCATTAAAAGAAACTGGAACATTGTAAAAGATACAACATCAAAAGCGCTCCAGCTTTTCTGTTGACTTGATCCATTCATTTGTTTTAACAAGGTTTTTTGTTGTGAAATAGTTGCAGCACTGGAAAATGCATGACTTCATACTGTAGAGTCACAAGAAAACCCCCAAAACCTAAGTTTTATAATATATTTTACTACAATAATATTTTATATTTTTTATAACAGAATTGAAAAGGAAAAGAATAGAATGTTGATTGAAGATTTTAATCTTGAGAGCAGAAGGATGACAGAAAGTAATGGTGGCGAGAGATGGAGACTGACAAGTAACCAAGGTCCTACTGCTGGATACAAACCAAGGCCAGTTCATGGTCTGAACCTTAACCCCCCCTAGCTTCTATAGCACCCAAAGTTGTTGGGTGCATAAATGAAACAGAGGTAAAGAAAAATAAACGAACCCCCAATTGGAACTTACCACCTGCTCAGGCTATCACAGGGTGAGCTTAATTTATACCAAGCCTTAAAAATACACAACAACCAACAGAGTCCTAATATTAGATGCATTGCTGACACATGGTGACGCCATGATAGCACCAACCTAATCAGGATGTTATTCACCACAGTTCCCTGACACAACTTGACAATACACGCTCACCCTCCCCCACTCGGCGCTCAGAGGTCCTTATGATGCAAACTGTTTTCACTTTCCCTGAGGAAGAAGCTGAAACGTCCCAACATCACACAGAGAATACGCTCGTATTACTACACAACTTTAAACTGATCATAGCCTTTTGGAACACAAAAGAGGCTACACAATGAAAACATGCCTGCGTTCTATTGTTTGTGACAGATCAGCCAAAACACTGGACTCCATCCTCTTCGCCCTCACTTTCATTCAAACCTGCACTGGATTCCAGACCATATTTGGCTACATCCACACTACTATGTTTTCATTTGAGAATGTGTCAACTGCTACGGATGCGCCTGGCGTCCACACCACACTGAAATGGAGCCCTTTGGAAACGCTGCTGGCTCCGTTTTAGTTTGAATAATCTGGGGCTGCTTTTTAGTCTAGACGGGCAGAAACAGAGATGTATGGAAACGACGACGTAGACACGCAACACTGCATGCTGATTGGGTCCTTTCAGTCACAAGCTAGCCTTCGCTGATTCGTCAGGCTCCTATCACATGACCTACTTCCGGGAAAAACCCCACCTGGCATTAGCCTCGACTACCTGTGTAGAACACAACATGGATAATCAATTACAAGTGTTGCTGACCCTGTTGTCTTTGCTAACAGCGGTTGTACAGTTAAATCCTGCATTGTACAATGATACAACTGCTGACATGTGTCGGAGACGAGCCATTACTCAAGTAATCTGTGTACACCAGCACGTTCATGCCCAGTAGACGTGTATGGTCGTGATATGCATTTTTAGGCGTGTTGGTATGGACATGGATGAAAAGTGATGCGAAGTAAAATGCTTGTGTGAACAAAGATAGTTTTAGTTTTCAAACAAAAACATATTAATATGGAAGTAGCCTTAGTCTTTGCTTTGCCTCAAAGGGTTTTACTGTTGTCAGTCTTCTTTCACTTGTCATACAGTAGATAACAACAAGAAAAAGAAACGTGAACTTGGATGTTTGTGTGGATTTTGGCTTTAATTCTGTGAGAAATCCTTTTAGGCTCACTGGTGCTGCCTGGAGAATGTCTCTGAAGCCTGAGGAATGCACTGACATCATTGTTTAGCATTTTGCCAGGGCTGAGGGGTTGGGAGTAGCTTGATGTAAAAAGGCTGACTGAATCTCCTCAGTGTCCTCCCCATGCTACATTATGGCATTCACACATGTTTTCTTTGGCACTACACAGGGCTGATATATGAGCATAGAGTGACGACGCTTACCTTGGAAAAGCATTTACCATTAGACTGGAGGTTTGAACTGCTGAGTTTAGTTTACTGGCCGTGGAAGGTATTATTAGATGGTTTAAAAAATGAATAACTAAGAAAGTAAATGTTTTTTCTTCTACTCTTAAATCAAGATCATCCCTGTATGAGCCCTGCTGTCATGTACAAATAGAGATAGAAATAGAAAATAGTTTATTGTTTACCTTTGTAGGCAGAAATTTGTCTTTGCTTACAAATAACTTCCTGTAGATGTTTTTCACAGTTATTTCCAATGAGAAAAGGAATTATATGGTTCATAAGTCATGAACCAAAATCACCCCTCCCTTTGCTTCTTTTGTTCTGCAGCAAAGAAAAAAGCTTTTTTCTTGCTGTTGTTAATATTCTGGATCTAAATGCATTATGCATTATAGATGCTGCCTGTGCTACTGCTTAATCAAAACAATTGGCACCAGCACTCAGAGGTGCTCATCTCTTTCAATTTGGTGAACACGCCAGGGGCAGGAACACGCCAGTTATACAGGCGCTGCCACAGTCTTCCAGGAAAAGTAAACCGACTGCAGGCCTCCAGAACAGAAGCCGAGATATTCTGAATAAGAAAGATGTGCACATCTATTACCGCCCCTCCTTCTCTGTGTCAACAAATACACACATGTGCAGGCTCTTAAATACACACAGAAACATGTATGCAGCGGAGCATGTCCACATCCTCACACAGGAACAAACACACACCCTCTGTGGATAGCTGGTTTCTGAGGAAGAGGGAGGGGGAGATAAGAATGGGCTGGGGCTTCCTTGGAACTATTATGATGCAGTCACATGAAGGGCTGGGGTGGGACTTGGATGTAAAAATGACCTCCCGGAGCTGTTCGTGGTGACAGTGGTGAGTGGTTTTCTGGAAAGATTCTACACTGTTTGCTGAGCACATACAGCAAACACCCTCTGATGAGGCCGAAGTGTTTGCCAGCATGTTCACTGGAGCTTCCTCGTGGTTTGTTTAAAATGCTCTCTGTCTCCATTATTAGTTACATTCACAGTTTACAGTCACAAAATTGAATGTGAATAACCCTGAGCTGAACTGATCAGTAGACTTTACCTACCAATCATGCTGTTCAGACACATACTGTCGTTAATAGTGCTACTGAATGGTGTCGTCTTTTCCAACATCAATCACTCATTAAGTTGCTTTGAACAATGCACGTTCTACCACAGTTTGCACTGCCACCATCATTACCATTGTCACTGAAAATCAATAATAGATGGAACAGCTTGTTTTAAAATAATTGTGTCATGATACAGCTTGTATCTGCACTTAGGTGCTTTACTGAACATAAAAGGTAAGTACACTCTGCCTTCAGCAGTTGGGTCAATTGTCTGCATGCTTCATTTTCTCACACACACACCTACACAATCCAATCTAATTTTATATGTACAGCCCATATTCACAAATTGCAGTTTTCCTCATAGGGCTTCACAATGTGTACATGGTGGGACATACTCTGTTCTTCATCCTCAACTAGGTTGATGAGAAACTACTTACAACCCTTAAAAGGGAATAAGCAATTAAATCAATCAATTATGAATCACAAAATTAAACAACGTTAACAGGGGCCATGGAAAAACAAGTCTCTTGAAAACACCACCTCACAGAAGGATCTGCTGCTAACGTCTCGGTGATACCACTGGACACCTTCACAGGTCTTGTGAAGTTCATGTCTTGATTGGTCAGAGCTGTTGGCAGCTTGAGGGGAAACTGCACAATGTTAGGCAGATGTTTTTATTGTTGTAAGCGATTAGTTTAAAGGTAACCAACAGCTTAACAGTGCCCTTCTCTATCAATCATTATTTTGCCAGAAAATATAAATGTCATAAAATGCATATTTAAATATCTTCTTAGCCATATTAAAGGTATGGCTCAGGGATTAGCAAACATTTATATCAGTATGTTGGTTGGTTGGCCTTCTTGCCCACACTGAAATATTTCATCTCTAGCATGGACTTTTGTCCGTGGTTCCCAGAGGATGAAACCTGCTTGACATTGGTGATTCCCCAACCCTACCGCTAACACACTAGCTTTCATACGGCCTATGAAATACAGTTACTCAACATGTACTTGACAGTTTGGAGCCAGACAATATTATCTCTACTAGAAAATCTCTGCAGACCAATTCCTGATTACCAGACAAAAAACATTCTCTGAATTTTTCCTTTGGTGTCACAAACAGGTACATTTTTTCCCAATACTTCTTCTGACTAAAGTCTGACTAAACTAATGGCATGCCCATCAGCCTCAGCTATTTACTGCTAATTAGTAAATACTAAGGACTTGCTAATAGCCAAAATTATGATAGCGTTCATGGTATGCATTATACCTGCTAAATATGAGCAGCTTAGCATTGTCATTTTTATCATTTTATCATCTTATCATTTTGACATTTGACAGGTTGATGCATGGACTACCAACGTTCAGGAAGGAAAAATCTCTTTAAATACAACTATGGTCTCATTTTTAGCCATTACTCCTATGATCACCTTTTACTCACCAACTTTATTGCTATGATATAGGGACATGGTGACATCACTAATGGAGTCCAACAGAAAGGTGAAATAATGACTAAAACTATAAAACTAAGACCCATGCTGTAAAACACCAGAAAACATATATCCTATGAGCTGTCATGCATGAGAAATATTTAATTGCAGCAAGATTGTTTCCGTTTCACTGCAGTTGGGGCTTAAGTGCTTAAGTTGATGTAAAAACTGCAGACTGTGGGGAATGAACAGTTCAGTCCAACGGAAAAAAACTTTAAATGAAAGAAAACTATTATTCAATACTATCTATAGCATTATGGATCTTACTGTAATATGTTCTTATTACAAATATGTTCATAACTTGGAGCTAGTTTCCCATTCTGTTGTTGTAATGTAACAGTATTTGTTGCTTTAATTGTATTGCCTGTACAATACTGAATTTTCATGTGCTCCAGTTATTGCTCATGCTTTTCTTTTTTCAGGGGCAAGTTTCAAAATCATATGCAAATGAATTTGTGTTTTACACATGCATATACAAAGAGGCTATATAGTATATATCATGAACTCCCACTGTGGTACATCAGTACAAGTAAAAGTGTTCACATTCCACCACTGCAGGCTGTGGTAATGTCAGCATGCCATCTGTGGCACACACACACACCAGTGTTCTGCCAACAGCCTATCCGTTTATTGCTTCTGGAGTCATCCCCAGAACTCTACTGCAGCTGCCAGTTACTATGGTATTACACTGATAACCTTTCATTTAGGTTACTGGGTTCATACAATATAAATAGGCTTGTCCTCGTCATTTGGTTGGCAGTAAATGGGGAGGGATTACCCTAGGACTTCTGGTTAGAATGCAGGAAAATAACCTGCAGACTGGGGGGATATGACACTGTGGATGTAATAGTTTGCATCTACTGCAATCATTAAAACCCTGAGTTGTACCAGAGCTAATATCACCTGAGGTGTCCAACATGTCAGTTAGTAGACAGCTGTGTCTAAGGCGCTCTCACGCTATCACCACTGCACACATGTTTGGCATGGGCGGCCCCCCATTGCAAATTAAACCCCGCCGCACTGTGCAACCCACACACACAGAGGTATTCTTGTGCATGCTCTGGTTATTCCAACGTGCATTATTAATAACAATGATTAATTAAAAAAATAATTTTCTTGTGTTTGACTCACAGTCAGCAATTTTAAAAAAAACATTAGAATAAGACAATCTTTCCAAATACACACGTATGAGCATGTCCAAACTATTGGGATTGCAATACCATGTAACTTGACTAAAGAAGGAGACTACACATAGTCTCTAAATAATATTAAATGTTTTAATTCAGTAATGTGCAGTGCAGTATAGCGTGTGATACACAAAATAGCAACTAAGGACATCAGTCACATTTCTCACCCGGACTCAGCTGCCCCCATCAATTTCCTGAAACAAAGAGCACACAACCAAAACACAAGGAAAATATAGGGTCACTGAGGTTTTCCCAGACTTTCTGCCCAGAGAAACCAAGAAATGCAAAAATAAAATTCAATGAAACACTTCGAGATCATCATAGTGCAGAGGAATCTAGTTTGTCCTGAGAGCATCATGCACAAGTCTGTGTGTGTGTGTGTGTGTGTGTGCGTGTGTTGTCCTTAAAGTGGCTTAAAGCCCAGTGCTTATCCAAATTTCCTAAAAACTGTGACGCACCCTCTCTCTCCTCTGACTCCTACACCTCACCCATCACACACACACACACAAACAAAAGGTAAGTTATCCACTTGTGTAACTCATGCACTTTGAGTCCTTTTCACATGGTTAACTGGTGTTTTACTTTCACCGTTGCTCTGTGACTCATAAACCGAAAGGTGTGTGTGTATTTGTGTAAGTGTAGGCGTGTGTGTGTGTGTGTATGCGTGCATGTCTATCTATAGTTATGAGGGCCAGTTTTGGTTCAATACCATCATTGTGAGGACATTGCGGCTGGTCCTCACAAAGGGCTGTTTGAGGGTTAAGACTTGGTTTTAGGATTAGACATTTAGTTGTGATGGTTAAGGTGAAGGGTGAGGGGCTATAGGGAATGCATTATGCCAATGAGTGTCCTCACAACTCTAGAGAGACAAGTGTGTGTGTGTGTGTGTGTGTGTGTAGCTGTTGCTGTTTTCATACTGGTGGTTGTGAATGAGTCACATCCTCTTCTTTAAGTGGACGCTCCAGTGTAGCTGTGGGTGTAAAAGCATGAATTTAAAGCACCTGTTGAGGCACCTGCTTTCCCTAAGTCCTCTCTGTCTCTTTCTCTCTTTCTGTTCCTCCATCTGTCCTTCTCTCTCTCTCTCTCTCTCTCTCTCTCTCTCTCTCCACCTGCCTCCCCTTCTTCACCTGTTTATGTTTGTTGGAATAAAACGAAACCCCCCAGGCCTGTTTTCCACTGAAGACTATTTTCATTCAGCAGGTTCTTCAGTTTCCTGGTTTCAACATCTCTTTACAAAGACATTGGATATTGTGTTCTTCTCTATTGTGTATCTGTGTCTTTTATTAAGGATGGTAAAAGGACACAGCAGTTCTCTCTGTGCCACATAATGAGCCACCTTTTATATTTGCACCCTTCCAGGCAAAGTGGAAATGATAGGAACATTTTTTTGCCAATGAACACGTTGTTCTCACAGCACCAAGCTTGTGTTATTTGTCTGCACTTTTTCAAGAGCTGAAACACCAATCTGTGTGTATTACCAACCTTGGCCCGATGGGGTTGAATTATACCAGTTGTTTATACACGTGCGTTCTGATGCAGACCTGACCTCACGTCTGATGATAAAACTTCCACACTGCACATGACTGTTGAACAAGTGGAATGTAGTTTGAAAGAAATCCCCATTGACAACATCTTTCCAGTTCCCTTCATACAAATTTAGAGTCACTTCCTCATGCTGGGCCTTCTGGGAGGAGACTGACCCATCAGCGAGGGTGTTGACTGGAAGGCAGCTGTTCCGCAATATTTGACCCGTGTCACCTCAACTTCTTCCCTTAAGTGATGCACATGGAACCAAAACTCCAGATTCTTAAAGAATCTCTTTTTTCTTTTATATTTAATAAATCACTGTGTACTAAAACACTTTCTTATTGATTAGGCTACATTCATACCACTTTGTTTTCGCCCCTTTGTCATACATACAGTTACCCGTTGTATCATTGTAAAATGCATCCCGCCATCCTTCTGGTTGGTCAACAACTCCCTTTACCTCCTGAGACACAGCCGCCCCAATAATAATATTATAAAGATGTCATTTTCATCTGGGAGTAAAAAAAATGTTATCCTTCATTTATCTAGTTTAGAACGCAGCTCAAACTGATCTGAAGCCAGAGGAAAGTGCTTCATTTTATTGTGTGTGCATTCATCTTTATGGCAGACAAAATGTGATTAAGCTATCTCCTGATTTTGGACGTATTATGTGTTTTGTCTGTGTGTATTATATGATGATATGTTATACATGTGAATTATATAGTTTATATAGCGGCGCTCTCATTACATGATTGACATTGAAGTAATTGTTGGAAAAGCTTTATGAATTGATGAGTTGCAGAAGCGACCTGATTCCCAAGTTGTTAAATGAGCTCAGCAGGGCGCAGCGGCAGCCAGTAGCACTGAGGCTTCTGCACAGATCAGCATGGAGGCATTGTGGTGCTAACTGTCTGTGATCCTCTATTGTTAATAAATGGCCGCTGCAACAATAGGTCACATTCCATCTCTGCCGGGTCCTGCCGCCCCTGCGGCTGTATCTCAGTGGTTGGATGAGAGGTGCGACTGACTGTGTATGTGTTTATGCACGTGCACATAAATATTTTTTATTTTATTTTTTTATTTTAGGCAAATGCACGGGGTCTTGTGTGCCTGCCTGCCTGCCTGCCTGCCTGCCTGCCTGCCTGCCTGCCTGCCTGCCTGCCTGCCTGCCTGCCTGCCTGCCTGCCTGCATTGTGTATGTTAGTCTGTGTGTGGTCTGACTGTGCGGTGACCACACTGTCACTAGAGGAGCTTCTCAGAGTTTCACATGGTTGAACTCACCCTCGATGACACTGTATGGCTCCACGCTGGGTCGCCCCTTCATCTGCTGCCATGCACGTTGGCCTCCATCGACCGCCCACTTAGATGACAGAGAGAGAAAAGAATGAGACAAATTACAGGGAAAATAGCTAAGTGGTACTAAGAAAGAGAAGGCTGCAATTCACAAACAACTTCAACAACCTCAAAAGCAGAATGACGTATATAATATCTTTATAACTAGTGCAGTGCCCGTTCTAAACCTGCGGAATCTCTGTGGAAACACAGGACACATCTTGTCCTGTGTTAATGCTGTGGAGCTACTTCAGAATTATTCCTTGTCATTAGTGGGTCCTCCTCAAACAGTTCTACAATATACCGTCACTTTTTACTGGTGTGTTCTGATGATTACTTGTCTGCAGAGCTTTTTATAGACAGTCTATGGTGCAGAGTTAGAAAACTTTGTGTTTTTCATACCTGGTTTATCTGCAATGAAGATATTAGCCAATGTTAGTCATAAAATGAAACTGAATTTGCTTTATTATTGTTCATGTGTGGATCATATATATAAGTGTGAATGATTTATTGACTGATGTTATTTGTCTATTTATTTCATCTCAGCTTTTTCAGTTAAGCAACTTTCACAACTGTTCAAAATAAAAGTTCTGTAATTCAGCTTGATAGTTGGCATTGCAGCAATAAAACAAACAATGTGCTTTTACTTTGAAGACTAATTGCCGGATGGGAAGTGATTCAGTTGAGAATGCCTGTGTCTCAGTCTGATCTGGCGTCGATTTGGACCTTGGGTTTGACCTAGTTACTGACCACAGCTTTAGTTTATCTGAAGATGTAGAAAAAGACACTTGCTATGCAGACTGACAGTTAAGGCACCCTGATTTCCTGATCTTCAAAATGTAGTGTACAATAGGAGTTAAAAAAGGTCACAGATTGGCTAATTGCCCGTTAGGCTCTTCAATTTTAAGACTCATCTAAAATTGAGTCTCTTGCCCTGGGAGCCATGCTCATTAAATCATCCTACCATGAGGGGATCTATCAGTAATAGGACCACAACCTATTTAGAGATATCCGACCCACAGGAGGCTAAAAGGAATTTCCCCAGTGAAATGCTTAATTTCCGTGAAGAAACAGCCCCTCTTATTTATTTATTTATTTCACTTACTTTTGTTTTTGGTGGGGCGGTGGATGTTCTATTGGTCCCCTGAAGGAGAGATGCTTGTTCACAGGGAGGTCAGAGGTGAGGCTCAGCACTACAGAGGTTCAGTGAGGGACGCTCCAGCCGTGGCTGCTCGCTGCCTCAGTGACGGTCCAAGTTAAGAGCAGGCTCCCTGCTCCCACAGTCACACCCCTCCACTACCATAGGTAAAAACAAACATCTCACTGTTCTCATTGATGCTTTCGCTTTCTGTTAATTAAACTGATGCTGCACATTTCATTGTGTCTGTGAAGGCATGTGGAAAAACTGACTTCCCTTTGTTTTTATTTATACCACTGGTGCAGCTACAGCCCTGAGACTGTCCTCCACATGCTAATGTCTGCGTTCCCGGCTTAGTTCCTCCTCAGCCATGCACATGTGAAAACCAGTATTTCAACACGGCGGAATTTCCAGTGGCTGCCAGTGACAGCTCTTTTAATTTGACAAGCATTGCAATAATATGGCTCTGAGATAACACTTGGGTGTTTGTTGTGTGTAGCCTTATGCTCAGAGAAGACTGAAGACGCAGACATCGCTGATGTGAAAGGTTGTGTGAAGGTGATGATTCATTCATGAGGGATTCCTGAAAACATTGTTATGAGTTTCACCTGCTCACGCTGACATGCACCACACAAAACAATTTATGTCTATAAGCAAACCATGCAAGACAACAGGATGACCCTGCTCTGAAGGTGGAGCGCTGCTGACTTTCACCTCTTGAATGACTCAAAGAATTGTGCTGATTGATTTCAGAATTATTTTTTCCCTTAAGCACAAACACCTGATTTTCACCTTTCTTTAAGACCCAAAGGACGTAATATTGTCTGTCATGTTGCTGTGAGTTGGCCTATATTTACATGTAAAATGATCACTGTCTGATTGTATGTGAAACGCATATCTCAAGAACGGTTGAAAGAAAGAAAGCTGTAACCAGAAAATATGAAGGTCAAATAAACAGCAATTCCAAACGGACATGTATTGTCTGTAAATCTAGTAACAAAGATGCTAATTAAGATGCTAATGATAATCACTCCCCAGATTATGTAAAAGATGCTCTTTTTGCCTCAATTAATTTTTAAAGGACCAAGGGCCAATGATGAAGTTCCTACACTATGTGTCGTGGACATTCATGCTTGTGGAACGGGCCTCACTGTTGTGGTCCAGCAAAAAGAAAATGACAGGCAGCTGTAACCTTACAGGTGTAACACTCACCTGGAACCAAACATTATTGCTTTGCCACCAAGAGTAGAGGGGAAAATAATAAGTATTTCCACTTGCAAAGCTCTTTATGTGCAGCTATCTGACCTGGTTTAGTTTGTAGCTACAAGTCGTATCAGGATTACCTCGTGCACCACTATTTATGCCTCAGCTAAAGTAAAAATGTTACTAAACCAGCAGCACTTGAGTCAAATATTTGACTTCTTTCTTCCCTGCTGGGCACAGAGATCTAGAAACTGCACTAAATGTTAACTAGGCCATCCCCGCCAACAGTTTGGCTCATCTCAGCTCACTAATATTGCAAGTCATCGTATCCATTAAATGTAATACTCTGAAATTCCTGTCCGGAACACTCTGCTCGCCAACAGGGATCATGTTCTTCCATCCACCTGCCAATCTTATCCAGCTACTGTATGTGTCTCTGTTTCATTGCTTTCACAGTGTGAAATGGACACACTGTCCTGCACAGTGTCTGTGTATGAAGATTTTCACTGTTATTTAGAAGAACTAGATTCAAGAAAAAAACAGACCCTCGTCAAGGTTGAGGAGAAATGGACAATGTGTTATACTCCTGTATCACATATTAAATGGGAAGAATAATCAGGAACCGAATGTGTGTAGCTCTTTGTGAGAACACCAAACTGTGTAACTTATTTAGCTGAAAATGTTGAAGGTATCAGGGGAAAAAAACAATGGTTGCTGTTGATTACACCTTTGTCTTTGATATTGGAAATGAACAGAGAGCGGAGAAAATACGGAGGAACTGCGGAGTCCATTGCATGTCTGAAAGCAACTTATGTAACGTCGGGGTAGTGGCGATCTAGCCCTTCAAACACCCCTTCAACCGCAGTGTATTCAGGACCCCCCTAAAAACAAAGGGGTAGACTGAAATTCCTAAATAGTTTACAAACGGACGAAGTGTATCAACATGGTGACCACTGAGGGTAAAATATCCATAAATGTAAGTATGAAATCTTACAAAATAACCATGAAAATTTTTTTTAAAACCCAGCGGAATATCTTAGTGTCAAGGATTCAGGGAAGTCCCTCTGAGGGAGAGTAACATTTTAAGCAGCAAATTTTGCAAACTTTCCCGTTCATGTTATAATGTTTTCATTGGGGGGCAGAAGGACTAACGTTACATTGGTTTTACCGATTTAAACATGCTCCCGACTCTGTATTGATCAATAGATCAATCTGTCCCATCTGTCCTGTAGCTGTCAGGTTATATTATTTTATTATCATATTATAATGTTGGTTGATAACGGTTGCTAATGTAATAATGTCAGTTGATATGTCACTGTAATAATATTGATTGGCTGCTGATGATGTAGCGAGTGGTTCCTAGGGGAAGATTTTCTGTCCCAGTCCCCTGTGGCTCTGTTTGAAGAGGGACACTACCAGCGAAGGGGACTTCATATCTGGAGGGGGAGAGAAATTGGGACAGGACCAAAGACAGTCACAGAAGTTGCAGGTGTTGATCTCTGTCATAGCAACAACATTCACAGAATCACTATCTTTTTGGCAATTTGTCTTCAAGTTCAAACACAACGTTTGTTTTGTTGCTGCAATGCTTCATGTCAAGATGAATTAAAGAGCTTTTATTTTGAAAAGTTGAGAACTTGGGCCTGAAGGTTGTTTCACAGACCTTGGAAATAGCCAACATTGTAATAAATAACTTAACTAGTCCAGTAGCTCCAGTTTTTGCTCATAGAGAAGCCAGCATTTTACAGTTTATTAACTTTCTACAGTAGATTGAAAACGTAATAAGAAAAAATATCTCCAGTTAAGTAAATCATTCAAATTTATGTATGAGCCATGTGATAACAGTAATGAAGCAAATGAAAAACATTGACTACAAAATCTAAATAACAAACAGTTTGAGGAGGACTCGTGGTGGAAATTTGGTCAACAAACGAGGTTCTGAGACAAGTTGCCTTTGTAAGTTTATTTGTAAAAGCTTCCTGCAGAAAGGATCACACAGGCAAGGTGGAGGTTGCAAGTGAGATGAAAGGTGAAGTTTCTGTGGTCATATTTAAGTGTCTGGGTTACCTCATGACACAAAAACACACGCAACGTATCGTCTGCAAAGGTTTGACTTATAGGCTGCATCCTATATGTGTTGGAGAGGAAATAGTATCATGTATGGTGAAGGTGTTGTGTCAGTCAGCTCAGTTCTTGGAACAAACGACAAACACAGTTAAACCACAGTAGAGAAAAAGGTCACCATAGAATTCAGGTGATCTCAGGATAAACTTCTGCAAGACATGAATAGACAAGGGGCTCACATGCTAGACAGTGGGTGCACCATGAAGTTTATGTTGAGCTGCACCCTAGATTGAAATGTCTGCTGTAAGCATTAACTAAGAAGTTATTAAGTAAATTTCCATTACACTCACGAATGACAAGGAATAATTCTGATGTAGCTCCAGAGCTTTAACACGGGACAAGAAAACAGACCATTCCAAACAGGCAGGTTTAGAACAGACACTGCAGTAGTTTAATGAATTAAACCACCCAACAGTACACACACACACACACACACACACACACACACACACACACACACACACACACACACACACACACACACACACACACACACAGTATAAGCCTCCATTCAGGACGTGTTGGAGGGTGTGTGTGAAGCGTGAGGACAGGGCTTCTGAAGAACTGTCAGCAGGGCTAATGCTAACAGTGAGCCAGCTGTTGATGATCAGTGAACTCTTCACTGTGTTGATCGGCTGCTTGCTGAACAATAACACCTCGTTCTCAGTTTCTACTCATCAACTACAGAGGATGTGACATGTGGGTGCGGAGGTTGTGCTCTTGCTTGAGGACACCTTTGACAGATCTGGCTGGATTGATGAAACAAATGTAGCGAGTAATATAACTAATCAATTAAAACAATACTTCTAATCATCAATTTGTCACAAGTGTTCGATTGCATTTGTCGTAACTCCACGATGGGTCATTCTGAACCGCGAGGAGTACTTTAGGTACTTTTTTCCTGATAATAGTTACGTACTTTTACTTTTCACTCTGCACTTTGCTGTTGCAGAAGCTGTCACTCAGATATTCTTCTGTTTGACCTGACTGAAGTTTCACAACCAGACAGATGATCAGCTCTGGGGCCTAATGTTATGAAAGCAGGCTGAGGTTGATTCAATTGGCTTCAAGCTATTGCAACCGTCCCCACCTGCCTGCACAGGATTCCTTCTTCAACTACTGACATGACAATGCATGACTAACATCACAAGGAGGCACACAGTGAAATGTATGGAATCTGACTGAATTATACCTTTGAGAAGGCAGAGCAGCGGAGTGCCTGGGCTCGTCTGCAGGACTGAAGTGTATTCATTCCTGAGCAGCTCACCTGCAGTAAAAGTTAAATGCACACCAGTGTGTTAATGGGTGGGTCGCAGCTGTCAGCATTTATTGCATAAGATGGGTCTCTGTCATGAGATTCTTCTGCTGCTCCCACGCCCCTAACTCAGAATAAAAGATCCAAAGGAGACGCCGAAAAATGTGTGCAGGTGTAACAAAAAAGGCATATGACAGAGATAAATAGGACACAGGTGAGAGGTGAGAACAAAGAGGAGTGAGGGGTGATTAACCAACATGGAAATCTCTTGTGTCAGCAGCTGACGTCTGCCTGGGTCTCAGGTTACAAGCTTGACTTGGACTGACGGGACCTGCTGTGATGGCCTGTATTTATTTAGCATGGCCACACTGTGGGATTTATCCCTCTTTGCTGTACTGCCACTCTGCCCCCCCCCCCTCTCTCTCTTTTTGGTGTAAACTCTCTCTCGCTCTGCACCACCCACCCCTTATCTCTTGTTTGCTAAGGATGTAGTAGAGCTGTACAGTAATTCTCCCAGGTAAGTAAACAGGACTCTCCTGTATGGCCAGTGTTGATCCACCAAGCCCTCTGCTTGCTGCTGACGTCAGGGCCAGAGAATGTAAACAAAGGCTGGGACTCCAGTCCGTGCCTATCCCACGTACCACTCACATCATTGGCCAGTGTTTATATTCGGTCTCCCGGCTCACAAGTGGCCAGGATGGCGTGTGAGCAGCTTGAGAGGAAAGTGCCACATCCGTGTGTGTTGTTCAAACTCACCCGGCGGCCAGAGAGTGCTGTGACGGGATATGCGGGTTTTGCATAGCTTTTGTTTGAACTGTCCACATTCTGAAGCACTGTGAGTTTGGCAGGCGATCATTTGTGGGAGAGGAGCAAAGTAAATAACTGCTCTGACGTAAAACAAAGGACATCTTTGACATAAAATAATAATAATAAAGTACGCACGTTGTTATATATTTAAGTGTGTGACAGCTTAGTATTAAGTATTTAAAATAGTTGCACTAGAGCACAGCCAACAGTAAAATATGATATATTAATACATCAGTAACAGTTCCAGAAATATAATATAAAGCAATCGCTTCAAGTACTAATAATATAAATATTATTAAATCTGTCTTTTAATTCCACAAACGTCTGTCTGTGGAACGAATATCTCGCGAACTGTTCATCCTATCTGCTTCAGACTTGGCAGTGCAGTCTCAAATTTGGTGCAATTTGGACATGCAATACATTCGATATGGATATAAATTTAATAAACTGACAAACAGCGCTGTGTATCAGTTAGAAGGGGTGGTCAGTCTGTGGACTGCGTTGAACATGTCTTTTACTACGTCCTCTGATAAACTACAGCAGTGGTGGGGAAACTTGCTTGTTGTGGTAATAATTTATACAGACCTTTGAAATAGTCGACATGCAATGTATGAAAAAATAACAGCATAAGAGCTTATATATAAAAACCACACACGCGAATTCAGTTTAATTTTATGAAAAACAAGGCTATGAAATCTTCACTGCAGATAAACTAGATAGGATGAACACAAAGTTTTCTAACTTCTCTCTGCACCATTGACTGTTTATAAAAAGCTCTGTTCTCACTAATGACAAGGAATAATAATGAAATAGCTCCAGAGCATTAACACAGGACAAGAAAACAGAACATTTCAAACAGGCAGGTTTAGAACAGACACTGCACATGAATGCAGGACTTCTTCTAGTATAATGGAGTATTTGTACACTGTATTTCAAAAAAATATCTGAATATTTGCGGACGTCTGTGTGCTATGCTAAGACATAGCTTTTATGAGATGCATTTTTGCAATTGTTTCAATTACATTTCTGGCTAAAATGTTGTGATGTCTCCCTAATCTCGTGCAGCTTTAAACAAACTAAGTTTTAAGTGCCAGCCGCTCCCATCATTCATCTGGCCAGCCAGCTGCTGTATGCTCATTGGATTGCCCCAACAATTTGCACGTCACCATGTGCTTCCTCCTTCATTAACTCCCACGGTGACCCTCCAGGTCTCCAGGGCCATACAAAAGTTTGTTCAGTGGCAAAGAGATAAGAGTGAAGGCCATGCACAGCCAATGAGAGAGAGAGAGAGAGAGAGAGAGAGAGAGAGAGAGAGAGATAGGAAAGAACAAACAAACGTGCAAAACTATGAGCATTTCATTCATAAAGATAAGTACCTCTGAGAAAGAAATAAAAAAAGAGCACTGGGAGAAAAATCTTCACTTCCTCAACAGTTTGTTTACAGAATACCGGATGCTGGGATGCTTTGAACATAAGAAGAAAAGACAACATGTCTGATGAGGCCCAAACTAATTAGCAAGAGATGTTTATTTACGTGTTTCCTGGTATTTTCATTCATTTTTATCAGGGGGATTGTGATCACATTTAAGAATGCAGGGTATGTGTCATTCTGTGAAGGCAGGAGGTAATCAGAGAAGAGAAGAGAAGAGAAGAGAAGAGAAGAGAAGAGAAGAGAAGAGAAGAGAGGAGAAAAGTTAAAAGTAAAAAGTAAAAAGTGAAATGTAATGGGATGAGAAGGTGAGGAGCAAAGGAATTTGTTCCTCTACATTCCCACCCTTCCCTCCAGGGAATGTATGGCCAGACTCCTAATGCTTTCTCCTTCAAGGCTAACACACACACACACACACACACACACACACACACACACACACACACACACACACACACACACACAGCTGCATGTGCCGGCCCCACGTGTGGAATGTCAGGAGAGACTGGAGGCCGGAGCCAAGGTGGGTGAGGCCGGCAAAGTGATGTTATGTGTCCACAGCCATTTAAAGGTTAATCCAGTCGTCAGGGAACAGAGAGGGAATCTGCAGGTACACAAACTTGGCCTCTTCAATGTGAATGGGACTCTCGACAATAGAGTTCATGATTTACATTGTAAAATGCAATTCAATTTACAAATAGGGGTTGCAGCTAAAATGAAGAGGGGCACACTGAATATTCGGCGATTCCCATCACGAATAAACATGAATAGCACTGATAAGGTGGGAACTCTGAGGTCAAATGGTATTTGTTAGTGTTGAGTATTAATGAAGATTTAAGTCATGGAAGGACTTCAGGAAAACACATTCAATCCCAACTTTTTATTCTTCTGAACTTTTGAATGGATGATTCTGTCTGGGTAGAGTTTACTCATCTGTCATGGAGTTTGGACATTTATGACTGGGTGCTATTAACATCGAGCTGAAATGTAAATTAATTTATAGTCAAAATTGTTATTAATATATATAAAAAAAGGATAAAACAGAAAAGGTTTTATTTGTTCTTTTACATTAGTGTTCTCGATGGGCATGAAGACTTAAATGAAACTGACAGTGTTAGCAATGTGCAATAAATGTGTGTAGTTGTATACATACTATAAAAAGTAACATGTTATATCACTTTGATTATACTGTTGGCACAAACAACATGTTTGTATTCCACAGAAAGAAAATATTCTAAAGATTCTAAGGGCTGGATAAGAACAAAACCCCTATAAACCATGTTCATTTTTCATTTTACACCCCAGGGTTAAACAAATGAGAAACAATATGTTAATGAAGTTGTTTTCAGACTGACACTGAACCTGGACAATCTCCTGAAATGATCCAGAGTGAGAAGGCTAATATCCGAGTCAGCCACCTGGGTAAAACTCTGAGTGTCCGAATGAGCCGAGAACAGAGCAGGAGATTATCCTGAGGATTCACCTCGAGCGAGTTGTTTTGTTAATGACGTTCCGAACACGTAACAGATGCCACACACGTGGAAGACACTGACAAAGCTGAGAATCTCCTGCTGCGTTGTTCATGTGTGAAACGCAAATTCTGGACCCAATTCTGCACATGTTTGAAAACGGCTTGTGAAGAGAAGAATATTTCGAGACCTGGACAAGAACAAAAAGCCTTTATACTATAAACTGTCATATTACGCCTCAGGATTAAACCAATGGTTGAGTTCTAGAGTTTATTTGGTAAGCAAAATGTTACCTCCAACAATGTTTGTTATGTTTTATATGTTTTGTGTTTATTGTTTTTAGCATTTTCAACGCAGGTCGTTTTTCAACATATTTGTGGATTTCTCAGTGAATAATTCATGGACCTTGATGAAAAACACGGCATGGTTATTGGACTGAGTGTGTGAAATTTGGTGCAGATCCAAATAAAAAGCCAGTTCTGTTGGGTCTTGGTGGAGGCATGAACTCTACTCAGCTCATATCTCCATACCTAAACATTTACATGAGAGTATAAGTCATCTCATCTAGAAAATTTACCACAATGTCAACTTTCCTTTAAAGGCACAAGGAGTTCTCCACATGTTGACTATTGTCGAGAGAAGCCATCATCATTACAAGTTGAAAACCATCGCTATGTGGGCTTATTGAAAAAAGGGACTACGTTTTTTTCTAGATCCCATTATCTTTTGAAACGTGGCCAGGATCAGACTCCAATGTGTATTGGTCATGGCCATGAAGTGCCTCGGATGCACAGAAGAACACACGCAGCACGCTGTGTACGAAAGTAGGCAAGGAGAAGAAGTCGGTAATAAACATGGAGGCCACAGATGTGAGCGTTTTCTCTTGATATGCATTCAAATACAGACCGGTTACGATACAACCCCTCAAGCAACTCCCCCGCCCATTCGCCTGTGCAAAATTATGAGTAATGTTGATGTATAGTGACGTTAATGTCGCATTGAATTCGGATACAGGTCACATGGCTGTTCAGACTGAGGTCACATTTTAAAAAAATCGGATGTGTATCTGATTTAGAACCACATATGAAAGTGGCCCAAATCGGATTTGAAAAGGTCAGATTCTGTGTGATTTGAGCTGTTCACGCTGTCATTAAACAATCAGATCTGGGTCACATTTTGGCTACTTCGGCCTGTTGTGTGAACATAGTCTGTCTTGTTTCAACATTAAAGGCTATATATATATATATATGCTCATATCTATATCTATATATATATGCACCATGACAGCTGACAGTCAAACACGAGGAAGAAAACCACCCATCCTGAGGTAACATGACATATGTGTGGGAAATCCCCACTAAACAGTTGATCTAATAGAACGGTTTGACACCTATTCATGCAAAATTGACCTGTACCTCCAGAATGCAGGTTCTTACTTAAGGTCTATTTATAGATATTTTTCTAAGCCTCCCGGTTGTAATGCTCGGAATGTTACATAAGGCTTAGAATGTTAAAACTGTAAGACATTTTGCAATACAACACATCTACAACTCTGTTCCCTTGCAGCTATTTGCCAAAGGCTGCATGTGCAAATGCAGAAACAACAATGAATTATGGAACAGGGGCTAAAATCTACATTTTGGTATAATAGCTGACTATGATGGTTCAGCAAAAATCATCAGTTATTAAGGAGAGAAAAAAGAAGAGAAAAAAAGAAGCAGCTGAGTCCTATTGTTTGAGTTCAGTGGGTTCGTGCTGGCTATCACAACCGGCAAAGTATGGGAACCTAATCAGAAACCTCACCGTCTCCTCCAAGCCGCTCTGGTATAACAATCAAGCAGGGCAAAATATCGTCTTCCACTTCCTGATGTGGGGTTTCCCAGGGAAGCAGCTTTGAGTATTTTTTTCTGGTCCATGACATCACCGGCAGTGGTGTTATGGTTCGGCCGGAGGAGAGGGAAAAGCTGGTGGGAAAACCCCCCTCTGCCATCTCGACAACAACAATAACCGCCCATCCCGCTTTCTGGGCCAAAATGCAAATCAACTGTAAGCAGTGCATCGGGGTGGGGGGGTGGAATGAGAGTGCGAAGGTGGGGTTGTTGGGTGGGGGCTGCATCGAGAGGCATGAACAAAGTAGAGCAGTGAAGAACTTTAAAAGGAAAGAAAAGCCAGAGAAAAACTATCTGAGACTGTGGTTGGGTCGTGGGGATTTTTTATTTACATGTTCCTCACTGAACAGTCGTATTCATTGGGGACAGGGCTATTTATATCTGCCACCAGTGTAACCTGTCCCTAGTGTTGTTTCTCATGTGAATAACTGGCCCATTCACTGCGCTCCAATGAGAACAGACCAGCTGATTGCCAAACGTGAAGAAAGAGCAGAGGGGAAGGACCCGTTCTATCCCTGTGGGAAGTTTCAAATAATCCCACCACCAACATTCTTGAAAGGTGACTGGCAACAGTGTCACTGGGCTGTTTGTGTGTTCTTCTGCTACACCACATTTAAATTCAATAGATCCGGATTTTTATTTGGATCTGCACCAAATTGCACACACTCAATAAATATAAGTCCCCTTAACATGCCTCATCTTTTTTCATCTAGATCAAAAAATTATTCGCCGATCAATCAACAAAATTTATAACAAATCGCATTACCTCACAATGTTTAGGAAAGAAACAACAAAACAAAAATTCAATTGGTTTATCCCTGACCCATACCACATTCTTCTACCAAGTTTCGTGATAATCCATCCACTAGTTTTTGCATAATCATACAAAATAAAAAAAATAAAAAATAGACAGGAGTATAAACATTACTATTACACACCAACAATAAATAAATCCACAAGATTGCATAATGCAGTACTAATGACAACTGAACAAAACATGGTCAGTGTCACCTTCCCGTCAACAACATTATTGTTGAGAGGGATCGCAGGGAGAAACCAGGAAGTGTTATTTCCTGTGAGCTGAACCCCCATATGGACAAGTCTACAGCTGACGGCATTCCTATTATTGTAGCCACTGGCAAACTTCAAAACATCCTCCTCCTTTTACACACAGATCACTCCTCCTTAACAACCTCAACAATGGCCATAAATAAACCTTAAAGGGGCCCTTCAGTAGCCAAATCCCTAATTGAGACCAGTGGGGATAATTTCTTGGAAGAACAGTCTGAGTGGCGCTGGACAGGTATGCCAATAACCTCTGACCCCAAACCAGGCCTGTGCTGACATGAAAGTTGACCTTTGGTGACCTTTAGGCTACTCACAGGCCCTCTGTGGTGCTTTCCCACATAGGCCGGCTTTTGATGTCCTCTGGAGCCTTTTCCCATGGCCCCGCTGGTCAAGACCTCTCAGGAACTGAGTAGAGAAGGGGGTGGATGGCTACCTGAGGAGAGGTCAGGCCACACCGGAGGATACCCACCGCACAGCTACTCCCTCTTCCTTCAAGACACCGCTAAAAATAATCCATCCTCCTCACACCACTCACGAGCACACGTGCACACACATGCACACAAAAAAAACGCATGCCGACACCTTCCTTTTTTGGGCAGAGTTAGAAAGTCTTTGCAGCTAATTTGGTGGCACGACAGATAATGTTCCAGCGTTTGTGTTTATTTGTGTGTGTGTGTGTTTTTAAGCATGCAGCAGCGCGGGGGTACTCAGGTTAGCTACTTCCAGGTGTTCCCGGGGGGGACAGCTGCCAACCACAACTTTCTCCACAGACATTTTCATGCAGTGAGGTCATGGCTGAGAGGGTCGATGAGGTAATAACCAGTTGCAGACCTGTGGATGAGAGCAGGTTAAAAACATTGGTTTCTGTGCTGTCTCTGCATGTCTATCATCGATGAAATTCCTGAGGATCAAATGCAAAGAAACACCTGACAACCCTGATAACCCTGCAGGCATCACGTCTGGCAACCCAATCAGCCTAATTGACATGGGCAGGCTTTGTTTGTCTGAAAGGAGGGAGGCTGCTCCTCCTGCTGAGCTGTGGGGCAGTATTACGACCCTCCTAATTATGGGGTAGTCACTGTCAACGCGCACACAGCACCACGAGGCACCTGGCATCATTCCATTACTGCAGACCACACTGCCCATCACATATCCAGGATGACAGGCTGTCAGTGAAGAGCATACTAAAGACTCTTAAGGTGCTTTGAGTAATTCAACATCAGCGCATCAGAACATGATGGCTTAATGGTCTCTTTTATTAAGCCTGGGAGAAACAGCCTTTTCATGAGCATAAAAGCTTCATCATGACAAATGAAAACTATTTTCTCGATTTTCAATTAAAAATTCCAAGCATATTTTGTTCCATGTGTGAATTACACTAATGCATCTATTGTGTGAAGTCTCATTGCTGCTATTAGAAGGTGCAAAATGTAAATGGCTCATTTAAAGCCATCTACGAAGAGAGCAACATTAATCTGCATTGCCATCAATGCAGGTGACATTTTATTCCAGGCCATAGGCTCACACAGCTCCAAGCAATAATAACATGAAAACATCAATTATCCTTCAGTAGGGAATATTTACACGTCTATGGCACTGCGATTTTAAGTTGCTGCTGTGAATGACATAGATTATTTTAAGGCTATATGCATACTTCTACGTTTTCGTATGAAACGTACCAACTCTGCTACGAAGCAGTTTGGAAATGGGCCTGTTTTAGTTTGAAAACTCCAGGGCTGTGTTTTAGTCTGAACGGGCAGAAATGGAAATGTTTCCTGATTGGATCGTTCGGTCATGATGTACTGTAGTTCTTGCCAATTCGTCAGGATCCTATCACATGACCTCCTTCCAGAAGAAAAAAAACAACGTTAGCCTTGGCTGCCAGTGTAGAAAGCAACATGGATAATCAATTACAAGTGTTGGTGACCCTGTTGCCTTTGCTAACAGCTGTTGTGCAGTTAAACTCATGCATTTTACAATGACACTACTACTTGTAGGAGACGAGCTATCATTCGAGCAATTCCTGTTTACACCAGCACGTGGATGCTCAGTGTACGTGAGAGGTCAGGTTAGTATGGACGGGATTAAAACTGATTTGAAACCAAAACGCTTATGAGAACAGAGATTGTTTTCATTTCAAAATCCCCATTTTCAAGCAGTAAAATAGTAGCATGGTTGTAGCCAAAGAAAGGCATGTGTGCACTTACTTGAACCAGTGACTAACCATTTGATTCCCAAACACATGAGATACCAGATCTTATGATTATATATCCATGCATGACAGTTTGCCATGAGAATATCTCTGTCTCCCTGTGAACTACACACAGAGGCTATTCAAGCACATCGCCACTTCATTTCCTATCCATTAATCCATTGGCAGTATTGAGAGCCATCAACAGTCTATGCAAGCCCACGCTTGTCTCTTCCACCGCCATAATTATTTTTCCTGCCACCTACAGAGTGGCAGTAGGTGGGATCTGCAGACAGCTGGAGAGGTGATTGGCTGGCCGTCATGACTGATGGATGAACAAGTGTGCAGACAAGTGGCTGAGCCTTTTACAACATCCGGGAGGACTGAGCAGAGACAGAGAGGGAGACTGTAGCCTCTATCAAACGGAGATACTACTGCGTCAAACTCTTTGACTACCTGCTCTGCTGGCTTATTGCCAGAAAAACAAAAATACAAAGGTGTGACATATAAATGGGATTGAAGAAACAAACCGAGAGTTGAGCTCTGCAGGGAATCTACTGTACGAGGCCACACGGGGGAAAGTGAAATGTCTCCTGAGAGGAGAAGGGGTTAATATGTTACACGGAAAGTGTTATGACTTTCTGAAGAAGGGTGGAGGACAGGGTCAAGAGTGCAGGGTGAGGCAGATAACAGAGTTGTGACGCTGGAGTTTGTAAGATCTTTTGAAATAAAATGTCGCATGAAAAAGAAACTAATCATCAAGGTTCAGTTGAGCATTTGCTCTCAGTGGTTAGTGTGGTGAGTCCCAGTTTATTCCACAATCGACTTTATGTTCTTGAAATAAACATAAAGAGATCTTCAATTTTTAACCTGCATCTCACCCCATCAGCTGTTTACTCAATGGAGTATTTACAAACATAGTCTTTTATTGCTCAAAATACTCGCGAAAAGTGCTTCCATAAACAATGTAAGTCTGTAGTCATATCAAATTCAGGACAAATAATTCAGAAACTTAATTCCAGTGGCTTGTGTTGTCACATACGACATGGAAGAAAAAAATGAGGTGTTGTGAAACCTTCCTGTGGGCAGGGTTTATATTTATCTAGAAAGAGGAAGTAATTCATAAATGTATTTTGTAAACCAAATTTTTTGCCACCGTGCTTTCCCACCCAGACCCCCACCTCCCCGTGGCCTCGAATGTTTGCGTTTGCAGTGCAAAACTGAAACCTGAATGAAAAGACGCCTACAACTCGAACCAAAAGCTCACTGGGGCTGCCCGGTTTAGGGTGAATATGTCTGATGTTCACTGACATTAAAAGAAGAAATTTAAAAAAAACTGAATATCTGGCTGTACAGTAAGAACCTGTTGCCGTCTTCTCTGGGGAAAGACTTCCAGAGATTGGACGGAGCAGCTGGGCCCCAAAGTGGGGCGGTGCAACTAATAATGTGCCCTTCTGACGGATGGGGTTAGATGGCTGGTCATTTGAGCCCTGCTGATCATGCAGGCAGGATATGTGCGGCCCCAGAGAGATGCGCTCACCGGTGGCATTTCAGAGGCCTGCAGTCACTGTCACACACATTGCTTTGGACCTCTCCATTTTCACACACTTCTCCAATGCCCCTGACTGAGCATGATCACAGCACACACTCCTCTCTGGGCCTTCCAGGACACTGTAAAGACTAATTCTTACACTTCTATTACGCAACAGCAACAGAAAAAATGATGTTGTATCTAGGTTTCCATAATAGTGGCAATGAGAGCTGTAAGCTGAGCTCAAGTCCGAGAAACTTTTATGCCCAAAAAATAAGAAACTAGCAAAGCAAAGTGTTTACAGTGTGATAATCTGCTCAAATAATATATCTGTGACTGACACATGTGATGTGATTAATGGTTGGTTAAAAGGAGTCATGTGGTTCGGGGCCTGATTTGCATGTTGTCTTCAAACATGTCAGGAATTTGCCCGAGGCTGAACACTCCTCTGCTCTCACTCACATTCCACCCAGCCACAGTGACCCGAGATCAGGTTGAGGAAGACTTCCCTGACTTTTTTATCAACTGTTTTAAACAAATGTAATTACTCAGCCCCATGCAAAACAGCTTATAATACAACATGAGTATTAAATAAAGGGCATCTGCAGAAAGAAAGATAGAAAGATGGATAGATAGATAGATGCATATATATTGTGTGTGTGTGTTTGGGTGCGTGCGCGTGTGCGTGCATAGTGCAACATGATATCAGGATCTTTCAAAGAAGTAACATAACATTTAAAAAAAAAAAGGGAAATAAAGTACAATCACATAAATGTCTTTATGACCACCTTCCCCAGTTTATATGTGAAATATAGTCGAGTTGCGTTGTTTGTTGTTGTCGGTTTATAATCCATGAAAAGAGAGAGAGAGAGAGAGAGAGAGAGAGAGAGAGAGAGGGATTCAAACAATAACATGCGCGGGAAAAGAGGGCGGGCAGAGGAGGGGCGCAGGGAGGAGGGGGTGAATCTTTTTATCTCTAGTTTCCCACATCCTGTGAACGGCTGCGAACGCGGCCACCCAATTTGAAAGAATGAGTGGAATGCGCCCATTCTCCCCAGCGCTGCTTTGATGCTGCAGTCAGTAGAGAGGCATTGTCAAGCTGCTCAAACCCCCCAGCACAGCCCTGCTCGCTCTCTCTCCTCTGCAGCCACTGAACTCAGCCTCTGTGTTTAATGTGGAAATGATTAGGTAAGTGACCGAGGAGTTCCGCTGGTTAGAATAGCTGATGAACTGCTCTCAGGTTGGATGGGCCCCTAAAACATGTCTGTTCGTGCAAAATGTCTTTATTGGGCCCTGGAGATGATGATGATGATGATGATGATGATGGGTGCAGCCAGCAGACACAGAATGTTTGTGCTCTCACAGGCAGACATAACAACAACAGGAGAGATCTTTAACCCTCCCTTTATTGGTCCAATTTCATTTACAATATTAAAAACATGAATAAAAACATACGTATAGCCACGTGTACCACCATGAATATTAAGATAAGATTGTATCGATCACGAGGGAAAGTCTTGTCCCAGCTTGGTCAAAGTTTACACTATCCCAATATATAATAGAGTACAGAGGAAAATAATTAGTTTTATGTATTCAGTGTTAAGTCTAAAAAGATATGGTTGAAGATAAGAATATAAAGTGTGTTATAAGTGTGTTTTTTTCCTGAAGAAAAGAGTGAACAATTACACAGAGGCTTAACCTTCTACTTTCAGCACTCCTCGTGTTTATAGATAATAATGGTCTATTCATATCCTGTGTGCACTGAGTCAGTTTCCCGCGAAGGATGGAGACAGAGGGGGGAGACAGAGGGGGAGACAGAGGGGGGAGCACTTGACTTTGAATCTGCATTTCCCTTCAACATGAATCCACGATTATTGCTTTGGTCTCCCCTCTTTTTGGCGCGTTTTGGTTCCCGCCACGTCTGTGTCTGGCCCCGGGGCGGTGGGTTGTTATGAGGGCCGGCCCGTATCACATTTCGGCGACTGACGTGCGTTCCTGCCTTCCCATTGGCGCAGCGGGCGGAAATGGGCGCAGCAGCGGGCGTACGTCGGTGCGTAGCGCGCCGCCCTCTTACTACCGCCTTATAACGTCCTCCCCCCCGGCGCTGAGTTTCCATGAGCCGGTGTCTTACGGATGCGTCGGTCCGTGCTGCTCTGCGTCTGTTGATTTCTACTCAACTGTTTACAAAACCACTGCAGCAGCAGAGCAGCTGGGGTTTGACGCACACTCCTTCATCCAGGACGACGTTGTTTTTGTTTTCCTTGGCTTCGTTCTCCTGGATAACTAGCGGCTTTTTCTATTCCACATTTCCACCGCATTTTCGGTGCCTGCAACGTGGACTTTAAGCTCTACACAAGAAAGTCGTGTCGGATTAAAATTTCTCACCACAAGTAAAAGAGGAGAAGACTGTGGAGGACACCCTGGAAGGAATGTTGCTGTCCGCGCTCAGTGCCCTGGCCCAGGCCCACCTCACCACCGTCGACATGCCGGCGAAGATCCAGCTCCACCCAGGTTAGCCGCCCTCCTCCCTCTGCTCCTCGCGCTGTGTTGTCATGGAGGACGCGGCCGCTGCAGCGCGCCCGTCCCGGCTCCGTCCTAGCACGCAGCCGCATGCTCGTTTTCAAGGACGGAGCCTTTAATAACAACAATATTAGCCTTATTATTATCTCCCGACATTCCTCAGCACCGCTGTTTACCGAGGAACAACTTGAAGTGAGTCCCCGCGTGTTAACCGCTTGTATTTTTTTTTGTGTTTACAGTAAAGGAGAGGGAGCCCTTCGAGAAGCTGTACCAGGTTGGACCGGTGCTGGGCAGCGGCGGCTTCGGCACCGTCTACTCCGGTACGAGGGTAGCCGACGGAACTCCGGTTAGTAGGACTCGTGTGTTTACACAATACACAACATTTTACATGTTTTTTTGAAAAGCTTGTTTACATGTGTGTTTCTTGTGTGTACATGTGATTTGACGCCATCTCTTCTTCGCTTTTCCAGGTCGCTGTCAAAGTTGTAGACAAGGACGGAGTGTCCGAGTGGGGAGAGCTGGTAAGAAACGATTTATCCATACAAGCGTTATATTATTGTAATCAGCACCATGTTATGTTTAATAATAAATAAACAGCCACAGTTAAGAGTATTGCGTTGAAGTGTTTGGTCTCTAATCTTGGTCTCTCTGCCACAGCCCAATGGCTCCCGGGTGCCCATGGAGATCGTGCTGCTGAAGAAGGTCGGCACCGGCTCCCGCGGCGTCATCAAGATGCTGGACTGGTTCGAGCGGCCGCGCAGCTTCGTCATCGTGATGGAGCGGCCCGAGAACGTCAAGGACCTGTTCGACTTCATCACGGAGAAGGGCGCCCTGCCCGAGGAGCTGGCCCGCAGCTTCTTCCGCCAGGTGCTGGAGGCCGTGCGCCACTGCCACAACTGCGGCGTCGTGCACCGGGACATCAAGGACGAGAACATCCTCATCGACCTCCGCACCGGCGAGATGAAGCTCATCGACTTCGGCTCCGGGGCCCTGCTGAAGGACACCATCTATACCGGCTTCGATGGTGAGTCCTCGCTGCTGAAAACATCGTGTATTAGACGGATCAGCGTGCTTCTGTGGATGTTAACATAGCCCCAGTGAGCATCCTCCGTGTTATTAATATGTGCCCTTTACATTACCTCCCTACACACACACACACACACACACTGAGAGCAGCTTAGTAATACAGCCCGAGCAGCATTGCCTTCGCTCGAACGCCCCCCACTGGAGGGAAGTGGTATTTTTACAACTCAAAGTTTGTAAACAAAGTCACATGTCCGCTCCCCCCTCCCACACACACACTCTCTCTCTCTCTATCTCTCACACACACACACAGCCTGTCACGCTCCGTGGCACCTGAGTCCAGATAATAGCCTGAGAAACATGGCCCAGCTGATAAAGCTGCATATGCTGTTACTCCTTCAACGCCCTTCTGCAATGCTTTCCTTTTCTATTTGACTGTACAACTCAAATGTTATTAATGGTAATTACTTGGAGGAAATTGCTGGTTTGAGTTTTAACTTGTGCACATTCATTAAATAAGATTACAGTTTTATTAAAAGATGTTTCTCTTTATTTCCTCCTGTATGATAGGTACCAGAGTGTACAGTCCACCAGAGTGGATCAAATTCCACCGCTATCATGGGCGCTCTGCCACAGTGTGGTCCCTGGGAGTCCTGCTGTATGATATGGTGTGTGGGGACGTCCCATTCGAACACGATGAAGAGATCACCAGAGGGCAGGTCCTCTTCCGGAGGACAATCTCCACAGGTACGTTCACACCTGGGTTTTTAGCTCAGAGATGGGAAATATTTCATATTCAGTACATTGCTCGAGACTTATTGTTTGTCCCCCTCCCCCTACAGAGTGCGAGCAGCTGATCAAGTGGTGTCTGTCTCTTCGGCCGGCGGACCGTCCAGCCCTAGAGGACATCTTCAACCACTCGTGGATGCAGGGCACATCCTCGTCTGTAGTTCCATCCACAGTGCAGACAGAGAAAACAAGCCCAGTTCACCCTGGGCTGAACTGGACTGCACTCACACAAGAGACCATTACAAAGATACTTGTGTAATAGACTTGAAGCTGAGCGCACAGACCGGCTGTCCCAGCCCAGACGAGGGCAAGGTGTAAAGGACGACACCCAGAGCGCGCCGAGGTCACGACAGAACCATCACCCACTTGGTTTGAACCTGACCGGCCAGAAGCTCTCCGCCCATGTCAGTGTCAGAACATCATCCTGGCTGAACTCTGACCCAGGCAGCGGGTGTTCATCCGCCTGTAGGAGGACATGGCTCTGTATGCACAACACATGCACCGAGCAAGTACAGTGCATTCGCTCTCCATCCTGCTGATTGGCAGGTGGACAGTCTGAGTCATGTAGCTTCTCGCCACTCTGTACTCTGCTCTCTCCCTTCTCCGGCCACAGTCAGAGTGGGAAGAGCAGAGGCATTAGCGAAGAGGAGTGTGATTCTAAAAAAAACAAGTGCCTTCTGTGAGATTGTAGGGGGGACCCTGAAAATACTTGAATATGTGAATGCAAAAAGGTTCTACTTCTCTACAACCTTTGAGCTCCTAACTCTGTACAAGGCTTTCTTTCTTTTCTTGCAGTTTTTTCCTCTCGTGGGCCTAGAACAGTAAAGCCTACGCCATTCATAACCACTACTATCACCACTTTTACTACTCCAATGTTTGCAACTAGAGAACCTCATAGCTCTGGGAGCAACCTGTGCAAACAAGTCGTTAAAAAAAAAAAAAGAAACACTGGACTTACCTCACGCTCTTTACTACAGCACCCAACTCTACTCTACAACCTCTACTTCCTCTCCTTCACGTGTCGTACTGTATACACACACAAGGTTTAGGCTACTGCTCCATTCACATCCACCCAAATGCACAACACAATGCAAACTTTAAACCACACAGAAACACATCAGCCTCCGCTCGTCACTGCTCTTCTCTACACAGTGCCTCACATAGGTCTTAAAATTTGGTGGGGACAAGAAATGTAAATAATAATAACAATATTTATTATTATTGCTGTGACTTCTCTCTCACACCCGACGAGCTTTTGGTCACAGAATTTATTTATTTATTTATGAGAGAATTCTGACTGTACGTATATATATTTCATTCCACAGTCACTGAAGGGCACACAGATTATTTAAAAAAAGACAAACACAAACGAGATGAATTTTTTTTTACCATATTTATGGCTTGAAATTTTAAAAGAGCAGGTGTGTGTGTTTGTGTAGGTAATGTAAATAACGTGTTATTAGTCCTGAAAGCACTTCCATCTTAATGTATGTAAACAATGAACATCTACTGATGGTAACTGGTTTTGTTACGCTGTTGTCTGCTGCGGGAGCGAGTGAACTATGAATGTTTGTGTGTATGAATGTGTGAATCAGAGATGTGAGAATGAGAAAACTGGTTGCATGATTGCAGCTTGGATTGTTGTGTTTTTTTCTTTTTCATCCATTCAAATTAGAATTGTAAATTATGTTAGAAACTATTTTTATACGATTTCAATAAATATTTTTTTAAATATGACACATTTGACTCCTTTTTACTTGCTTGTTATAATGATGTGTAGATAAACAAGGTCATACAAGTTCGCAGCAGGTTTCCTGTTTGACACTGAAGTAAACAGTGGATTCGAAGAACAGATGAAGTGATAAGGAAATATGACAAAAGGGGAAGTATTGTATATATAGATGAGGAAATAAGCCCACAAATATTCAAAGAAGGGACCTTTTACTAGAAACATATATATATATATAAATATACGAGTTAAATTTATGTTCAGTGGCTGATTTAAAGCATGAACTCAGTGAGTCAGCTTAATCTGCAAAACACACAATACAAATACACAGGACCAGAAGGACAGAGAACTCAAATTGGCTCGGTTAAACCACTGACAGGGATTTGGAAATGGGAATATATCAAAGGATTGTAGAATTGGCAAAATGTATGTTGTGTTTTTGCAAGTAAGTATTTCCATTTGATGCTACTTTCTGATTCTAATCCACATTTCAAAATCCTTCACACAGGGTTCCTCTGACAGGCTGACAGAGATTAGTGATAGTGAGCCACAGGCAGCAGCCTATCATGGATCTGTTCTCCTGGATAGATAAGAGTTGTAGGTTTAATCAGCTGTGATACTCCTGTGGGACTCCTGGCCTCACTGCTAATCTTCCTCGAGACAGCGCTGCTGCTGACCTCCAACAGCGAAACGAACAACAGCCACAACAGTGAAATACGTAGATGGAGGGTGGAAACGCTGTTGCCCCTTTAAGTCCCATTAAGTGCCTGACTGAAATAGATGCAGTTGTAAGCTAAAATGCTGCCATTGTACCGTCTCCTCAGCTCTATGGAGCCTTTTAGCATCTTTCGGCTCATTGCTTTGGTTTTCCGGCCCACAGCACTACTGTGTCAGTCAGTGCCACTCAGTGTCGCTTCCAGCTGCAGCAGGCAGCTTTTTTCAGTTAAAAAGCTCTGAAAACACATAACACTATAGACCCAGCACCCAACAGCAGACAGCCAAGTGAGGAGAGATGCGTAAATACAGACGTAGGGGTCCATTTTCAGGTTCATCATCATAAGTATGATTGGCTGGAAAGACCTCACGTGAGAATAGCTATTCTCATATACACAGACGGGATCCAAGTTGTCAGAGACATGACTCAAAATGAAAGCTAATGTTGCTCTGTATCTGCTTGATATATTAGTCTACTGTTTGCTAGCATGTATGCCACATCACATTTATATGTGGCAGTATGCCGTTGTTATTTCCACAGCTTGATTCAACTTGTTCTTCTCATGCTGCACCATCATCATGTCAATAACATTTGGTTCATCCTCAATAATCTTATGTGACGTGGTTACCATGTTAAGCATTTCTTTATATAACTATGTTAGCGTTTACATTTTGAGTGTGTCAGTATTTGCATTTAGCTCAAAGCATTGCCTCACAGAGCTGTTCACATGGCTGTAGACCTGTAGTCGTGTTGGAACACGATTGGCCAGAAACTGTGATCACAAGTGCTCCCTCGAGACTCATGTGGAGACGCATTCGAATGCCAGTTGTGAACTGATGCCCTTGGAGCTGTGAACTTGTGATCAGATCAACCAAGTTAGTAATGAGTAAAAGGTCATCTGTTGCCACTAATTTCAAGTAATCTCTACTTTTTGTGCACTTGAAATGAGAAAGAACCCAGCCTACACCGTTTAGCTCTTCCCCAGTAAGCCTGACAGTCATCAAAAGAAATCAGCTCTAAAGATAGAATATAATTTACCATGAATTCAAAATGTAGCGTCAGTCCTGAGTAATCATTTGCTGTTTCCTCTGCAGGTCTTCAGACACAATCTGATTTCCCTGAAGAGATCCGTGTACTGGAGACCACAGATATTTTCTGCGAATGACACCGTCATACATTTCCCCCTTCATTCTGAGAACCGCCCGCCACATCTAACTCTGCATGGATAGCTTGTGTTGTTACGCACGTCCTAAAATGCAGCCAACATGTTTGGCTGCTCTCAAAGTGTTTTTAATTTGAAAACAGGTCAGTTGGAGCTTTTATTAAGTCAAAGACACAAAATGGTTTGACATGTCTTAAATGAGCAAAAGCTAAGGAGAGAACCTATTTTTGTCTTACCTGCAATGATAGTTGCCACTAATAAGAAATTAAAGAAATATAGTTTGTCATTTAAAAACAAAATACTGGTGTTAGCTCTCTTGACTAGAGTTAGATGAAAATACTGTTACCACTTTAGTCTGTATGGTAAATATAAGGCTAACACAGGAGGCAACTAGTTTAATAGCTTAGCAAAGACGCAACAGCTCGCCTGGCTCGGTTTAAAGAAAGCAAAATCTGCCTCGTTCAACCTCTAAAGTTGACTAATGAAGACTTCTTTCCACTTGCGATTATGCACATTTTAGTTTGTGTATCCAAAACCTGAAATACCAGATACTGAAAGAAATGCAAAGCGAGACAAAGAACATATATGACAATGCACATGAAGCACTTGTCATTCAAGAGAAACAAGAATTACCGCACTGTGGTTGTATGCCTCCGCCAACCGGTGCAGTTTCTGTGTATATATTTATACATACTTTTTTTCCAGATTCATATAAAGGTCACTTTAACCTCTGACAACTGAAAAAGATAATCACTTTACCTTGAGCCCAAGTTCATCTCAGACCATGGGGCTACATTTGTAAAGTAACTGAGGGTGGAAATTCCTCACAGCATTCTGAGATATCATGTTTAGCAGGTGTGAATGGGTCCTAGATGTAATGATGGATGGAGTAATCAGCAGTTATACGTCTTCAAAGATCATATATCAAGCTGAGATGCATATGGTAAATAATGGTAGAGGGTGAATATCTCAATCGAGGACAATGTCTAAGTTAAACATAGTAAAATAAAAACATAATCACAATTTTTTCATCATTTGAATCATTTCCATATAAGTCATGTCTTTGCAACCTCTTCTGCGGTGGTTTAGTGGCACCTGACTGGAAAATTAGCTTTCTGTTGCTTTATGAGCCAAAGTGGGAACACAGGAGTAGATCCTCCACAGGATTCACTGCAAGCAAGTGGGTGATGATGTCGTTTCAAACATTGCGAGCGACACAAAAATGAAAGAAAAAAAAATCTCAGGATGAAAAAGCAGTGCCACACATGTAGAGGACACCGACGAAGATGTCAAGAGAGGTAAGGGCCTGAGCTGGTGTCAATTTGCTGGAAACAAAAACTCATGATCTCTGCAGCCAAATTGTGCGTGACATCCTGCCTCTGCCTGCTGCACCACCCCTCACCTGAACGCTCCAGAGATGTATGTGTTGTTGTGAACGCTTCCTGCTCTGTTGTTGATGTGCAAAAGTCAAACTCTGGAGAATTTCCTGACCCAATTTTGCGGACATCCTCCGGAGTTCATGTCTGAAAATGGCTTATGAACGTGAATAAGCCCCTTTCACAATACATCAGCCTATTCCTCTGAGTATCTACTGGACCCAGCTGTATGCAGACTCCGTTGTATTGTTCGTATGGCCATTGTTTGCTGACCACAATTTCCCCTGCACACACGGAAGGGCTAATCATGCAAACTGTCTTCAGAGTCAGATACAGAGTTGAGTATTTGCATGGATTGTTGGTGAGTCACCCCTCTTTCTCGTCCGAGTTCATTTGACTGCCTTAGTTCAACACTGAGTCATCATGAAAATAGGACGCAGTCTGAAATAGCTACCACAGCCATTTAACAACAGTGTCTATGTTTAGCTTTTAGAAGAAAAGACACATTGATAGCTCATTTGAGTCTCCTTGGAGAGGCCTTATGAGTGATAACGGGTGTCATTTGTTGTGTTCACAGCACACAGGACTGTGACGCAATATGGCCTCGTCTCTGCCTTACTCATTCTCAGCAGGCGTTACTGGCTAGAGACTTCTCACCAACAAGAGCTGATTGGCTCATCTTCGTCTTGTTCCCGCAAGTCTTGTGCTACACCTTCTTCTTATGAGAAAGACAGAAAGCCCAGCTGTTGCATAATCACCCTCCTCCGTGTTCTAACTGTAACAGGGTTAGACGCAGAGATGAAGCTGCTGGGTAATGTTGTCAGGAACTCCCCCCCCCACAACTGCCGCCCCTGTCTCTCTCTCCGTCACTGTCGCCATCTGCACGTTTGTTCATCTGCCTGCTGGATAAATACACTTCAATCAGGAGAGACTTGATTCACGATTTAACAATGTTTATTTGACAAGTGCACACAGTAATGTGAATGTTTTAGTCTTTGGCATTTTAGACCCCTGTGTGATGTCATCAGGTTTAGAAAGGGGCTGAAGCAGAGCACAGAACAGGAATAACCCCCGGGTCTAGACACTGGTGGTGGTTCAATTAGTCATGTGACATCCTCTGCCCTTAACCCTAAACAAGAGTAAGGAAAAACTACAAAAAAACTGTCAACAGGGGGAAAACGTAGAAACCTCAGGAAGAGCCACATGCGAGGGATCCCTCTCCCAGGACGGACAGAATTGCAATAGATGCCGCGTATAATAGGTATATTAATAATAGGTCTTGTTGAATTTAGTCCGCGATCAGCCGCCACCATGATCAGATACCGCCATAATTCACAATCCATCGTCGTGATCCATGATCGGCTACCAGCTTCATTACAGGAACAGGCACACACATTCTTACGCAAACACACTTAGCTAACAGATGAATGGGAAATCACATGTGTTCTAGTGCAGAGTGTGAAATATAATATTGAGAAATGTGCCATGAAGTAATGAAATCTCTAATGTTATTCTATGTGTAATAGATTAAACCAGAGGTGGGGCAGCAATAACTGAAGCAGATTAACACCACAGTTACAAAACAACAGATTTATTTTCACCTTAAAAGTCATGATAAATGTTTTCAGTTTTTAACTTTTTTTTACTAATTGAGCTTCTTATTGACCTACAACTTGATAAATATTTGCTAGTTCTAGTATCTGTAAAGCCACATATATTAAATAAAGACATATGATAGGGACACAGAATATGTATAAAGTCTATCGTTTTGACAGAGAGAGATTTTTTTTTATACATTTTGATGATCAATCTGTAAGAAGCTGACAAAAGTTCACTACCCTCCCACCCCCTTTTTTAAATAAATCATTAAAGGGCCTGTATGTAGGATTTGGTCGCCTCTAGTGGTGAGGTTTCAGATAGCAACAACTGGCGACCCCTTGCCTCACCTAAGTGTGTTGGAGAATCTAAGGTGGCTCTCAGGTAATACAAAACGTGAAAGTCCCTTTCTAGAGTTTGGTTTGTCTGTTCTGGGCTACTGCAGAAACATGGCAGTGCAACATGGCGGATTCCAGGGAAGTGGACCCACGATAAAGGGCTCATTCTAAGGTAACACAGCAAATCTGATTACACTGATTAAAACATACTTCTGAATGATAAATTGAATCTATCCTGAGAGATCCTCCTAAATCCTACACACTACACCTTTAAGAATGATAAGGGGAAGCAACTGAATTAAAATGATTCTAATTATAATATCTGGAAATTTTCATTGAAATATAAGTATGTGCAATAGCATCTGCAGAGACGTATTTATTTTCCTGCAGCTCAACTCTCCCCCAACTCAACAATGGGATCGTTCATTAAATCCTTCCTGCCTGCCTGGTAAATATCCATATCTTTCATTCTCCATGCCTCCTGTATATAATTAAGTCTAGAAGACATTATACAGAAGTTTCTAGCTGCCTCTTAATGGAACAACACAGTTTTCTAGGTGTCACTGGGGGGATTTCAGGCTCTGAGTCATATTTTTGTGTGGTTTCTAAAAAAATTATTTCCCACAGATCAAGAACTCACTGTTTCCATCTCTTCTCAGTAGAATGAGTCACACAGTGGCAGAAGGTATAACTATGGCCACCAGCTGCTGATCATTTATTAATAATATCTTTGCCTCATTCAATCAGCTTGTGCTTAATTTAGTCTCATTGCCTACAAATTAGGAGTAATGTGAAGCTGGGAAGCTTCCATTTTTTAAATATACATTATGAACCTCCTTACTAGTTTAGTTTTTGCGTGTTGTCAGAGTCAGAACCTTTTAAGAAAAAACTCTACAAACCTGAGTGGCTACTTTACCCGACCTACAATAGGTGGCTCTAATTATCTTAAAGCGGGGCGGGGAAATATCTTGGGCTCTTGAAAAATAGTAAAGCTGTGTTTAAATTAAAATTACCAAGAACTTTTTGTCCCAGAAACTTCTTTCAAGGAACTTCAAGGTCAAAGAAGACAGATGTTTGCCTGCATTTCCACAGCGGTCCAAACACCAGGAGAGATGTGGCGAAGTAGCCTGCTAACATATGAACACCCGCCGGCTACAACAAGCCGTTCCACTCCAGTCCACCACGTGGCACTAATGCAAAAGATTATACAACGGTGATAAAGCTTCATAAATTGAGCAACACTACAACAAAAGTAAACATGGAAGGGATTATAATGGTGCTGCTGTTGATCAAGACTTACTGTCTTGCAAAAAGCCTTGAGTGAAAGGTGGAAACGAGACGACACCAGTAACAAAGCATATTCAAAACACCCAAAATACTTGACTTAAAGTAAGGACACAGATTTGACCAGTTATTGCGGCCAGGCTGACATAAGATGCTGGAGAACTCGACCAATCAGGCATCTTTAGAACAGCAAGCCCCTATCCAAAGTGTTATGTACTTTCCTTAAATACTACGCCCTCCCCCGAGCAATTACTTGTTGGGGGACAAAATTATTCCCCAGAACATCCAAACTTCTACTTTGTCCACACGCGATTTGGCTCTGTATCAGTTTTAATCCCTGTCCATACTAACATCTGAAAAAAACACATATCATGTGACCACCGGTACAGTGGGCACATTAACATGATACGGTGCACACATAAGCTGTTGTATGATTGATACAATCATACATTGCCCATGTTGTGGTAGTCGAGGCTAATGATGGTTGTTTTCTTCTGGAAGGGGGTCATGTGACAGGAGCCTGATGAATCAGCGAAGGCTATGTTGTGATTGAAAAGACCCAATCAGCAAGCGGTTGTGTTGATGTCATCGTTTCCAAATATCTGCCTGTTCTACTGAAACAAAGCCAGAAGCGTTCACAAACATTTAGCGGCTCCAACTTCACTCCACTTATCTAAAGCTAACGTATCCAATCAAGTGGAACTTCTTCAAAGTTACAATCTCTAATAATCTGACAAGGTTCAGGTTATTGGCCTGAGTAGGCGACTTAAACACGCGTACAACCGCATTGTGCAAGTGCTCCTGCTGCAAACTTTCCCCCTCCTATTTACTCCATTGCACATCTTCAGGAAGTGGGACAAGCCAATAAGAGGCCCCTCTCTTCATAGGAGATTCAAACACTCGTCAAATATGTCCGAACTTAATTCTATGTTTTTGTAGTTAATAATTTATAACTTCCAAGGTCTGCGTTTACAAATGAGCTCTTAAGTTATCCTAACAATCTATCGTGCTGCAGCTACAGCAGGGAGCAATAAAGTGTTCTCAGAGCACCAATGATGATAATTGTATTTTCTGTGAGGATTCTATCTGCAGGTTTGCAACAGCCAAGTGTGTAATTAATGAAAGCAGAAGCACAGCATTTGTTCATCAAGAGACGTTCCCATGGCGCTGTTATTTTTCACCTCATTAAATTAAAATGTTTTCCTCTGACTTATGCAGAAGCACTTTCCATTGAGTTTCATCTGCATGAGAAGATCAGTCTTTCTCGACTTGTAGTCACATGAAGACAGTTATGCTGTTGACTTTGTTTTCACATTTTTGTGAATGACTCAGACTTTCATAATGAGAGAGGGAGGGAGAGAGAGAGGGCAGACAGCTTTAGGCCTCACCTCTGCAATCTCTCAACAGCTCTGCTGGATCCCACGGGTTGTGGCCATCCCTGACCGTGTTGCACCTCCATGATTAACAAGCCTGGACACGGAGGGAGTGAGGAGGTCTATGGCTGGATGTGCAGGTTTAGGTTTAGAGCAGGTTTATGCAAACATGCAGGTATGACCTTATTGTGCAAGTGCTACTGTTGAAACCTTTTTTCCCACAGTTTGTCAGTTGAAGTTCTTCCGAAGAGAGATTTGTGTGACATGTTTATCATTTTGACATTTCTGAGGAAAACCATAAAAAAAAAAAATGACAGTTACTAGGCAGCTTTGTAGTTTTTCAGTACTTAAATTATTCATACTCCAGATAAGACAACCCCGTTTTTTCCAGTTAATTATTAACTATATAGGATGTGTCTATTTTAATTACAACTACGATCCTACTTTTGTTTTAGCTATAATTTCGATTGGTCAAGATAACATCATGCTTACTAAACTAAATGTTAAGGTCTGGGCACATGTTGTTATCGACAAAAGGATGACTGAGGGTAACTGAGTCAGGTTATAGCTTTGTTGGTTCATTATACGAGCAACATCTGTCACATCACACATAGAGGGAGTTCACCATTGGGGCTAGGGAATGGTTCATTTGGATCAGGGCCAGGTGGACAAATCAGAATTCATGCAAATCGAGATGAGCTAAACTTCCCTCCCAGAAGAATGCAACAGATAGACGTTCAAACCGTGGAAGGTATTAGGAGGTCTGAGCTGACACTGGCCAGTGGGAGCTTCTCACTGAACACACACTTGAACAGCCTCTTCTCTCTTTGTTTGTCTGAGGTAAAACATGTCCAGTTGAGTATTTTTCCCAGGCCAGGCTGGGAACTGTGGGAGTCCAGGAACTCAGTGTGGTAGCTCAGTGGCTCAGTGTTTGTCTCCAGGATGCCTGTTGGGTTTCCAGGGTAGTGGGAGTAACTTGTCTGAGCCAGGGGTGACCCTGACTTTCTCTTTGGCTAATTCCCTGAGCAGTTGATAGGCTGTGGGAGGGGGAGGCAGCGGATCCTTGAATCCAAAAGGTTATGGGAAGGAGAGGTTCCGGAAGCTCTGAAGCATGAATTGGGACAAAATCACCAAAAAAGGTTCAATGCTCTGCATTCATGATGGTATCTGTTCAAGTTAATGTCATGACCTACATCATGTCATTCTCTTTTCTCTGTAAACGGACAATTACTGCACAGTCTTAAAGGAACAGTTCAACATTTTAGGAAATACTCTCATTAGGCTAGGGTTAGGGGTTTAGCCCAATTCATGCTTCTGCGTTGAAGCTACAGTGTAGGTTCACACGCAGCCTAGACACAGCACCGAGCATTCATAGTTGTGCGACGGGTGTGTGTGTGTGTTAGTCGCGCTGCATTACACCGCTGAAACACAACTGGCGGTAGAGTTTCAGTGCTGGTGTTGAGTGTCTTCCGGTTTCTGGTCCACTTATTTACAAATTCTCTGGCGTCTCTGTTACTTCAGAACAATGGCGAGTGTTACTAAGAAAGACCTCATCTGTGTTCGTTCCTTCAACTGAATTAAAAAGTCATGGGTCCCTTCAGGGTACGGCTTACGGCTCTGCATAGGGTACATGTCTACGCGTGGTCTACGGCGTATCTTTGACGCAGACTTCAGTCCAGAGTTGTTTAACATAGCTTAGCATAAAGAGAGAAAGCAAGGGGAGAAGCTAGAACAGCTCTGTCAAAAAGTCAAAAAATATGTTCGCTGTTAACAAGCTGTTTTTATTACCAAAGCCGTTTTCAGACATGAACTCCGGAGGATGGCCACAAAATTGGGGCCGGACTTTCTCTGGAGTTTGCTTTTCACATGTGAACTACGACAGCAAGATATTCTCCAATCAGACTCGTGCACAACAACACAGATATCTCTGGAGCGTTTAGGTGAGGGGTGAAGCAGAAGGCAGAAAAGTATTAATGTAAAGCATTAATTCTGCTGCAGAGATGATGTGGTTTTGTTGACAGTACATCAACACTGGTGTCAGCCCTTATCACCAAAAGCTCTATTGACATCTTCCTCTGTGTTTTCTACAGTCTAATGCTGTGATTTCACATGGGCTCACTCAGGCATTATCCACTTATACTATACTAACCATTATACTAATGGGCTGGCAAGAGAAACTGTGCAGAAGGTCCGGAGGCTCTCACTCGGAAACTTGCATTCTCACTTATAGCCTCTCCGGAGAATTTCCTGATATTATCCGGAGTCCAGTGAATGTCTTAAAACGGCCCAAGAAGCATATCAGATATCAAGTAGAGATACCAGGAGGTCACTGCACCTGGCGGCTGTTTGCCAAGAAAATATCACAAATGAACCTGCTTAAATCATGTTGTTTTGTTAACACAACGAAGAGTAATGGCAAAATACAGTATCTGCTCAGTGTTTAGTTTCTCATTTAGAGAAGAATCTCCCTGTGAACTTAATGGACATCCACTAGAGTTATCTGTCCGTGGGAAGTAAACGTTTCTGTTGTCTTCCTGACAGGTTAGACCTGAGCTTGAGGGAGTGGCATTTAGCTGAAGGGTTTTTCAATCAAGCTGGCAGTCAGGTCGACCGGATTCAAAGCTCCAATCCAGTTGGGACTCTCTGGGTGTGGGTAGTGAATGAGTTTCAATTAAACCAGTTATTATATTAATGACCCTGTAAACAGGAAACAGGAAGTCCACATAGTGTTTTATATAGTTGCCTCTCCATTTTGTGTTTTGAGTTGTTTTTTTTCCACAAGAATAGAGCAAAGATAGATCTACATGGCCGTTTATAAGTTAGCTGTCATCAGAGGGGATTAGGAAGAGAATCATGGGTTTGCACTAACATTTAGCGAGTCCTCCCTCCCAGAACGCCCCCCTTAAACTCACATCTCCCTGTGAGAACCTGTACGAGGTTTCCAGGAGATGCCGGTAGGGGAGTGCCACATTCCTATTCGCTGACTGACTCACCACATTACACAGTGAGCCGGCTGCTGCCACGTCCTTTGAGGGAAAAGGTCAGGCTGCTCTTCCTCTCTGTCAGTGACGGAGAAAACAGACACAGCAACACCAGACGTAGAACTAAAATTATAACCACAGACACACACAAACATGTATGAACCACACTGTGTTTGCATATTCTTGCAGTGTGTGTGTGTGTGTGTGTGTGTGTGTGTGTGTGTGTGTGTGTGTGTGTGTGTGTGTGTGTGTGTGTGTTTGTGTTTTTGCACTCACACATTCCTTCGTCTGGAACATAATCTACAAACTTTGAAAACATTGAAAAAAGGGGGCAGCGTTTATCTTTGGCTCCAGCTGCGATAATTCCCTTTCTGAAAAATCCTTCAGTTCACCACACAAGAGAGAGCTGTGACATTTCCTTTCACAATGACAGGCAGGTTTGACAAAAGACAGTGTGGAGGCTGAGTGGACACTCACAAACTGACCACAGTGTCAGTATGATGAGAAATGTAATTACCCAGCCTCAAATGTAATTAAATATTTCCACCTTTGCCTTCCTTCTTATCCAGCTCGTCTTGTCTGTCCTAACAAATATTTGTCATAACCTCCCCACCCACGTGCATTCCCACCAGGCCCTGCCTCCCACACTCGCTGGCTTCCCGTAAAGATGCTGCCTCACTCACTTCCTCATTCCTGAAAAACCAATAAAGAACAGTGATGTGGCAACGCTCATGCTTCTGCTTGCTGGTACAGGCTGCAGGGCTTTGATCCTCGGAGAGTGTTCCTCTGGAAGTGAGACGTTGGTTCACATAATTCTTATGTTATTGTAGATGTAGGTAAGGTATTTGTTTCTTTATTGAGTTATGACAAAGAGTGATGCATGCAAGTGATATAGGTGCAGTAAACAGGTTTGTGGACTGTCTGTTGTAACGCCTATGAGCTTTGCCAAGTGGTGCAAGTAAAGACACAAGGAAGCAGGGAAATAATCTTCAAACAATATATGATTGATGGGCTCTTTTCACTGGACAAAAACAGCAAACAGACTGGTTTAGAGACCGGTTTTAAATAAAACATAAAATTAATGATGATGACGTCAGCAATGAAAGAAAAAGATCTTGGCAAATACATACATTTGTGCGAAATAAAAGTTAAATACAAACCACAAAAAATTTCTCAATTCAGGGAGGACGAGATCTACGCCACCTACGAAAACCGCCTCCTTTGTGGGCCGCGTGAAGGCAGAACTGAAATGAGACGGTCTTGAAAGTTTGAATGCCCCTTCTTTTTTTTTATGGTCAGCCTTTTATAATAAACATTTACATCTTAACATTAGCCAATTGTGGAAAACAGGAGGATCCAACTGAATGCTAACATGACCAGGTGTATGAGCTTGTTGGATATGTTGATTTAGCAAGTGGTACCTTTTTATCCTGAGCAGGAGAAGGAATACAATGACATTTTATATAACTTGTAAATGCGTTAAAGCAGGGAGGCTGGGGACAAAAGGTTTATGCTTTCAGTTCTATTCCAGAAAATATGTTTCATGGTTTTATTAGGCTAAACATAAAGCCTAATAATTAGCTTCTACAAGAGGCTAAATTTGTATGTCATCGGTGATTACTTTTATAGGCAACATCACACACCAAGCGCGACACGTGTCTTTGCTAGTTTTAGTCTAACGCAGTTGTCATTTCCTGTCCAGCAGCATAGTTTAAGTAGTAAATTCACCTGTGCTTATACGATCATCATGTGATCGTATAATATCGTTTGTTTTTCTCAAAATGACGTGTGGTCAGTGCATTGTTGGTGCACTGCCATCTTCAACAGGGAACAACTGTACCTTCGACTAACAAAAATCTGGCCTGAATTAAGTTGTGCAGTATTTCATGATTATTGTAACACACAATATCAAGATAGTCAAAGATGATGTGCCTTCATAGGCAGGTGCACAACACATGCACACTCCGTTTATTATGCCTTAGTGCTGGTGACAGCTTGTGGCCGGAGGCATTATGTTTCCTGGTTTGTCCGTCTGCCCCAGTTTTGTAAAACAACATCTCAACATCTACTTCAAATTTGGTACAAACGTTTAGTTGGACTCAACATTAGAATTTGGTGGTCAAAGGTCAAGTTCAATGTGACAAGTACATTTTTGGCTTGTGAACACAATATCTCAGGACGCCCTCCAAGGAATCCATTCAAATTTAGTACAAATGTTGACTTGGACTCAAAGATTAGTTGATTCGATTTTAGTGGTCAAAGGTCAAGGTGACTTCATATTGTATGTTGACAGAAACTGCACTGGTTGGCAGAGGCATAGAATCGTGGGGAGGTAATTTTAGTTACACAAATGATCTGCTCCTGTGCAAAGTGTTATTTCCTCTACAGACATGTATTTTTTTTGCTAACTTGCAATTGCGCCCTTCTAATCGCAATCAGCCAAGGTGTTAGCACACCTAGGAATGGAAGATTGGAACTGATTGGTTTAGTGCATGTTAAGGCCCATGATTGATCAAGAGCCTGAATAACAAATGTGCTTGTGCTTTAGCTTATTCATTATAATACACCATTATCCTAAGAGGCTCTTGGATACATAGCTCAGTAAATTAATGGTGTGGTAACGATTCAGCAAAAATTCATAACTATCCCTCATGCATTCTTTAGGGATATGTTGTCTGATGTGTTTGTTCATTCAATA